>NC_134828.1:69264342-69325143 GCF_004210375.1 Tachypleus tridentatus | reverse complement strand
TTAGATGCATTAGGGTTAATAAAATGTTATAATAGAGGTAATACTCTTGAGAGATAAGGGAAGGCTCATATTTGGTGATTAGGAGATGGCTCGGTTATTACATTCTATTTTTTCTTCAGTTTTACTTTTTAAAGGATATTCAAGCAATATTTTATATTCCATATCTTGAACACTTGAGGGAAACAAGATCAAACAAAATGATTGCATTAATTCTGAGGTTGGTAGGAAAAATGAGAAACTTTAACACTCCTATGAAAAGTGGGGCCTAATAGGCCCCAGAGCAACATGAAAGGTTATTAATATTAGGCTAATAAATTTGTATTTAAATGAAATTGCTATTTCATTTCATTAAATGAAATCATCATGGAAATTTCATCTCCATGAAATTTAATCAAATTTCATATTTGATTAAATGAAACATTTTGGAAAGTCTATTAAATGATGCTTTACAAAGCCGTTTAACAAAATTTATAATTTTATTGGACAGTCAAGATGGTTTCACTAAGGGAAAATGCTTTCTTAAAATTTTTTTTGACATCATCATCAACTGATGTGGCTACTTACAACATTCCCACTGCTGAAGGGTTAATGTTAAAAGTGGAGTAACTCAGGCCTAAATCATATTGATTTATATCAGTAATATAGAAGAAGGAATGGTCAATAAGTTACTTAAATTTACAGATTAAGGTAACACTGCTCCTTAAAATAGAGCAAATTTATATCTTTATACCTCTAATTAAAAATTTTACAAATTTTCTGCAATGTTAACAAGTTACAGGCAATTTATTTTAATTAATTTAAGGTATGGAAGATTTTAATATCAACAACCGTGCTAAATTTCATGCTGATATTAACTTTAAAGGTGAAGTGCAAATGGAATGAAAACTAACTAGACTTTTATTTTAATCACTTACTTCAGGTTAATTATAAAAAAAATTAAACAAAAATTAGTTATTTATATAGAAAGGAAGTTAAACTTTCAATTCAGATTAAATTTGAAAAATGTGATTGTTGAATTGTTGAGGGCAATCATTAATGGTCAGTGCTACCTTAAGGTCTTGGGTGTTGCTGGCTATGAAAATACTGCTGATTTACAAAGGAATTTAAAACATTTACCAATTTGAGCAAATAAAAGGCAAATGGGTTTTAACTGTAATAAGTGCAAGATAATGTATATGAATTATATGTATAATTTGACCTTAACAGTGTCACAAAAAAAAGGGATCTTGGTGTAATGGTTGATCAGTCTTTTCAACCATCCAAACAGCAGTGTGCTGTTGCTAATGGTAGGGCAAATAGGATTTTATGGTGTATCTGAATATCAAATACAATTCTAAAGAAGATACAATTTCACTGTAAAAAGTTAGGCCAAACTTGGAGTATTGCATACAGTTTTTAGTTCCTTACCTTAGGAACTGTTGTATTGAACTGTTGCAAAGGGTTTAGTGCCTGGGATGGAAGGGTTGAGATCTCTCAAATTCTCTTCTATTAAAAAAAGAAGAGTTAAAGAGAATATGATTGAAGTCTTGAGACTGTAAAGGGAATTCATACTAAAAGGTGAGAATATTAAGACTTGGGGACGCAAATATAAATTTTAGCCAGGTAGGAGTCATACAGTTTTAATTTGCTAATAGGGTGGTTGGCCTTTGGATATTTTGGGAATGCAGTAAATTTAAGTGATTTTAAGAGAAATCTTGATAACTACATGAATGATAAAAGCTGGTTTTAAGATTTTTTTAAAATTTAAGTATTTAATAGTTTTAGTTTGCTTTAGAGGATGTCACAGTAAAGTTCAGAGGATGTCACAGTAAAAGTGGTCCCTTAACCGTTTTCCCAAAACATTATGTTATGTTTATTTTTTTTTAAGAGAATTACAAAAAAAATTTGAATATCCCTATTACCAGACAAGGTTAAAATTGTTTTGCTTTGTAAGCAGTAAGCAAAAATGATTTGTGGATTTTACAAAGTCACTAAAATATTCAATACTTTAAGTTTTCAGGTTTCTTCTTTTATTTACATCTAGGTAAAAGTGGTAGTATGACTAATAGCTTGAAATATTTTATTTCTGCCACTTCCTAACTTTCAGTAAAATAATCTATTGATTATACATTTTGAAATGTACTGTGTGATCAAAATTTTGACTATATGTGTATATTTCAATGTAACATGCAAACAAATGTTAGTGGTTCTTCACTTGAACTAGAACTATTAAGAAAAGTAATCTATGATTGTGTGCAGTGTTTTCCAAGTCACATAGCTACAGACAGACCAACAAATCTGTTACTGATTTTATAAGTCATATGAAAAATGACAAATCCAAGAACAGTTTATTAGTCAATAGACATAAAGAGAAAGTAACAAAAAAAATGCCACAGAAGCAAAGAGTTGCTTAAAATGACAATTAATGTAACACTCCAAAGAAAGCAAGTCAAAATGTATATATAAATATTTCTAGAAATACTTTCTATTAGAGTGGTGCCTACATGTGAAGTAATGTCACAATATAATTTCAAGTCATTCTTCTCATTTTGGCAGATGATACTTCACCAAATTTATGATATGAAATTTGAGTTTACTTTCAGACATCAATCACAAAATTTGACTGTTACTATATCATTAAAAATTAAAGCCATCAGATAAGATACATCACATATTAAGTAAAAAAAAAATTAAGGCTCAACATGACAGTTCAAAGATGTTCATGAAAGATGCACACAATGTTTCATAGTCTTAAAGACATTTCTAGTTTTGTTTGATCCTAGCACTCATTTGGAAACTAGTGGCATCATTATCTATATGACTAATACACTTACATTTGTCTGTCTGAAACTTTCAAATTTCTCAATTTAACATTATAAACCTCATATCATTAGAAATTCCTTTGTATGAGGACACTAGATTGCATATTGGCTTTTCAATTAAGAATAATTTTACCTGTTGTGCTAATCAAAGTTTTCAATGTGATAATACAATGTCATTATTATCATATGATCACTGGCTTTGATTTTAACTTTAGTTTTTTTTATTCATTAGGTCTTTCAAACACACAACAATTAACCTGCATATAACTTTTTTTTTCAAAATGAACATCACACTAAATACAATTGATATGAGGTTTCTGAAGTAACTTAGGTCTGAAATCTGTAAGTGCAGTTTATTCAAAAATCACATGTAAATAAACATTCAAATGTTTCTACATGTTTAGCAAAGGTGGTTTTCATTACAACTTTTCATTTACTTTGCTTTGTAATAATGTAGCTTTGGTTTTTTTCATATGCTGCTATAAACAAATTTTAGCTATTTTTTCTTTAGTACAGATTTTATTCTTCATTTTTGTGAGTTTTTTGTTTCCACTTATAAAAAAGTGTCATATGCTTTACACTCATAAGTGTTTCAAATTTTGTACTCCATTATAAATACCATTACTTTAATTTGCTTTATATGTAGTTTTATTAAATAAAGTTACGCCTACATGAATTTGTTTGCCTAATAACATCAAATCTTTTCTAGTAGACTAGGATTTATCAATCCAACACAATGTCTGTAAGAAAGTGTAGCTTATATGACGTGTGAAAATGATAGAATAAGGAAAATATAAGCAAAGGACACAAAAACTACTGCTAATGTTTTGCAGTTCATGGCTATTGAAAACATAGTTCTTAAACAATAAACATTTTTTTTTATTTTCTTAAACTTACTCTGTTGGTGATATAATATGCCCAGTCCTTTTAAAGCCTTCACATTTATGATCTGTTTGATGGCGATGTTTTAAACAAAAGTTTTGCTTACACTGGCTACAGATTACTGGGATAAGCTGAAATAAAGAAATATTTTGAGACATTAAGCCATAAATTAGTACTATAAAACTCATAGGAAATGATAAAAACATTAATGTTTTAGAACAAAGCTAGAGTTTATACAATACTTAAGAAATATATATAACACCCTTATATAACTTCAACACTTGTAAAATTATAAACTACACAAGTCAGGTTTTGTGCTTTTATTTTTCCATGAAATCTTGAAGATAGTTGGTCTTTCTACTACACACCTGTTTCATTAATAATAAAGCTTTGGAAATCCTAGACAAAAAAAGTTAAAATAAATCAAACACGGTCAAACCACCTGTTTGTCAGGTAGCATTGTTGGTTCAAATTCCACAATAAAAGTCTATAATTTAATAAAACAGTGTGGTGTCTCTCTCTTAAAATTTCTCAAACACAGTAACTTATCCAAAAAGTATAAAAGGTAATGGAAACAGAACATTTTAATTGAATATATTAAATTTTGTCCAATAGATGAAGAGTTAAATGAAGTCTAAGTTCCTCCTAATAACTTTCCAGTTGCTATGACTTAAGTTTTCTCTTCAATGTCTAAGATTGGCATTAACTCAATCAATACATTAGATATGTGTATTGCTTATAAAGATTAAGGTCATACAAAATAATAAGTTAATTGAAATTATGACTAAATTGGTTAATGTCACAAAAATAATCAACTAATTAAAATTAGTTTCCACTTATTCCTGTTTAACTGTTCTAAGAAACCAAATAATCAAAATATTGCCATTATTTCTTATTGTTCAACTTAATTAAGAAATGATTCACAAACATCTACTCAAATTTAATATTTCTGATTATTTCAACCATCCAATTCTTGTGTGAGAATAAATGATTAATGAGTCCAATGATTTACTGATTATTCAATTTCACTAATCACTCAACTCTTGTTGCAAAGTGTTTGGTAGGACTCTAGGTTATCACAGGCATTTACAGAGTAAACAGCCTTTAAAACTTTCTGCAAGGTTGCCAACTGCAGTCGGCTTGAAGGCTCAGTGCAGCAGGTGATCTTCATCAATACGATGTAAACAACATACCCTCGTGGCTAATTATCATAATCACACAGGCCTGTAGACCCACTTGAGGCTAGAACCATGTGTATTTATTGTTTACTTGGGATTCCCAGTAGGTATTTAAACCAGAGGTAACGTGATTTCTGTTTTCTAGCCTGTGTAGATCATACTGTTCATTGTTTTAGAAGATGCCTTCCTTGCATATTCTGTTGATACTTACAATATTGTTACAATGCCAAAAAAAAAAGCTTATACCACTAAAGAAGTAATCAATATTATTTTTTAACGATGAAGAGAGTGATAAAAGAGTTTAAGCCAGAAGATAATGAGAGCTTACTTGTAACAGACGAAAGTGCTAATGAAGACATTCGTGGCCTGGAATCTGCCCCCGCTTTAGGTAAACACATGGTGTAGTTAGGGTCATATAACTTATTGCATAAACTGACTGACCAAGGGTAGTTCTTGTTAATGGATATATAATATATTGTGCAGACTGCAAGAGCAACGGTGAAAACCTGGTATCTCCAAGACTATTCAGAGAGCAGATTATTCAAAATTTGCTGGAGGGATATGTCAGCAAAGCCAAACGAAAAGGAAGACCAAGTACTGATAAAGGTCAGCGCTTGGTGGAAAGACATAGTATTAAACAATATGAGGACAAAAAACACAAACATGATTGTTCTGTTTGCAGTGATAAATACACAGCCGGATGGGAAAGAAAGCAGACTGATTATTTCTGCAAACAGTGCAATCTCCCCATGTGCTTTTTTTACTATGCCATGAGATACATCATAACCATAAAGACTATCGACGGGCTGCTGCACAAATTGTATACAATTTATAATACATTATTGTGCTTTACATGGCACTTCTTCGTTGTGTATCATGGTGTCTTCCTTTATTCCTGTTATTCTTATGTATTGATTTAACATATATAATACTGGGTACAATCACTGAACATTTCAGGGACTTTTGTTGAGTTATTGCCAAGATATCATGCTTTTAGTACTGATACCATAATTAGTTAAAGTATCAAAAATATATATTCAGCACCATGCCAAACATTAAAAATTTTTATTCAGTGCCGAAAGGGTTAATTCAGTAGGGTGTATCGAAAGAAATATCTTAACTGAATCCCAGCTACTGAGAAAGATGTTTCACTGAATAATTATTTTTAGGTAAATTTCTCAAAGAAAAGCTATCACTAAACCACTTGGAATCTTATAACTTGCTTGGTAAATGACTTGCTCAGTGTGCAAATAGCCTCAGGGTAAAAACCAAACCAAGGAAATAAAACTACAACAGAAACTGCTAAAGTGGCACCCAACATGGGTTTGTTCTTGATAGTGGAGTTTGAAGTAGCTGGAAATTCAGTAATATTTCTTAACAGTACAAAGAAATTCTTATTGTTATTCAAGACCTTAGTGTAATGAAATAGATGGTGAATGAACAAAGTTTTTTTTTAAAGTATGCTTGATGGATCTTGTACTATAACAACAAAATATCTCCAACTGTTAATATGGTTGAGGCTAGAATTCAGGGTAATGATGAAAATACTAGATTTATCAAGATATAGAAAAATTAAGAAAAAAGTTACTTGATAGTATTATTGATACTATAAAAAACTAATTAATATGCTAAAGCAAAAACTAATATTTTTTTTAAATACAACACTGATAAAATACAAAGAATTGAGAATTTCTAGCTGACCAGTTTAACAACCAGAAATGCATGGTTGTAAAATGTAATTCTCTGAAAGATGAGAAAACCACAATAAAGCAAACAGCAAAACTCCCCCAGAACCACGATAATTCAACTACTAGACTAATTGATGCTCTTGAACCTATGCAAGAATGGACCAATTGAACTTTTCCAGGGCACTACTCATTGAAAATGAGGATATGAATGAAAATTGCAAGATATCACTGTAACACTGATGCTAGGGAATTCTGATACAGTTCATCAACTCCCTAAGCTCAGGCAGTATAACCATTTATTACAGTAAAATCTGGGAACTGTAATACTAAAACAAACATTTTAGGAAGGTAGAAAACAAACTTGAACTGTGTATATACTTGGCTATTCATTTCACATTTGTTTGATTGTTTGTTTTATCATGCACAAAGCCACACAAAGGACTATCTGTGCTCTGCCCACCATCTGTATCAAAACCTGGTTTCTAGCAGTACAAGTCTACAGACATACCACTGTGTCAATGGGGAAGCTCAGCTCATCAGAAAATACTTTTAAATGAAAACCTTATGCAAACAAGCATAAACTATACTATCAGTGTCATTTATTAAAAAATCAGAACATAAACAACCTATAGATGAGTTCTGTTAAAATTTTAAAATGACAAAAGTGGGATATTAACAATCTTGTTTGTTTAGATAAAAATAGCAAATTCTGATGAATATGATACAAGATTTACCTTAACTGATTAGTTGTCCATATTCTTAATGTTTGTAACAAAGTTGACCAGAATTGTATTTACTATAATATCACCTGAATTGTATTTATTTTCTATAAATTGATTCAAGAGGTTTACTACTTCTAATGAGCAATGCTTCAGTGAAAATGGAGTTGATAGTATATTACTGTTTCAGGTTATTCTGATAATGATGTAAGAGATATCAATAATTTAACTAATCTACCTTGTTTGCTGAATGTACCAAAGCTTGACAGTTATGATCTTGATCACTACATCAGACTTCAAGTGAGTATTACAAAACTGAAAATGTGGCTGAAGTACCTCAAAAAATGACTTTTTTTTATTAACACACAGTTTCAGAAAACATTTACAAATAAAGAACTATTCCATAAAGTTCCATGCCTTCCTAAAATAATTGCTATTTCTGACTCTAAAATTAATAATAATGTTAATTATAGTATAGATATATGTAGTTGTTAATTTATAAGGAAGAATTACTTAAAAGTTTCAAACTAAATATTATGCAAGACATTCAGTTAATTTCTAATTGTGAAGATGTAATACTTGGGCTTCAAAATAAACAAAGAATTTTTTAAAAATTTTAACTTCAGTAATACAATCATCCACTTTAGACCAAGCACAGACTATAAATACTGCAAAAAATAACATTTCTTGGTTAAATATATAATTATGGTATACAAGGTGTCACTTTTTAAAAATTTATCTAAATAAAAGAAAATACACATCAACTAATATTTTAAATTTGATAGCTTACATATAACTTATGGACTTTCAAAAGTATCAATCTTAAAACTATTTTTCATTTCTTACTTTTATAAACTAATTAGTAAATGACAGTTCTATAATATTAGACTATATGGTGATGATGCTTACATATTAATGACTGGTAATTATTTAATAACTTATAACAGAAATATTTATTATAGATAAATGATATTAATTAGCACATAAACTTTCTATCAATTTTAATAAAACTAAATATACTAATACAGTCATTTTCAGACAAAAATTAAAACATTGTTACTAAATAAACTATAGTTACATACCTGGGAGAACTATTACTGAAAATAAATTAAATTGGAAAACAGCATATAAATGTGATTAGTACTAAATTGTTAAAATCTACTGGTGTTACATTAAAGTTGGGGTAGTATGGCAAGTATGAAATTTTACTGATGGTCTATAGCTTTCTATAATCTTAAATTAACAATGGAATTACAAGCTGCCATTCAGATATTATTATCAACATACACCAATCAATATTTAACACAGCAAAATCATAATATGAACATTAGGTCAAGAATGGACTGTGCATCACCACATTATTTGGTTTCAAATGTTCTTAAAATCAGTGATATTTGTAAATTAGAATTGATGAAATATATGTATAAAGTTAACATTATAAAGTTCCCATAATTTTCAAAAAATATTTTATCAAAATAAATTTTTCATAACCATATTACAAGGCTAGCTGCTTCAAAGGTCAGTTATTCTTCTTCTCAAATCTCATAAAGGAATAATATGCTAACATATATTTATTACTTATTTTTATGTTTCATGTAATGTAACAACACAAGTTCATTTATAGTGCTGTTGACATCTTGCACTTAAAATAATTAATGCTAATCATTATGCTAATTTTGTTACTTCTTCATAAATGCAAATAAAAGCTGTTGTACTTTGATAACTTCAGAAGTCATCTAATAATTATTTGTTTGAAGTTGAGCACAAAGCTACTCAATAGGTTACCCATGCTCTGCCCACCATAGGCATTGAAACCTGAATTCTAGCTTTGTAAGTCTGCAAAAATACTGCTGTGCCACTGGGTGTTCTGATATTACAGACACTGTTACTTTGGTTTTGTTGTTTACAAAAGAACATTTACTGTCATCATATGTTCTGTAAGTACATAAAGTAACACACATTACTTACCTCCTTTTGTTTACAACCTTTAAGAGAACACCTATTTGTATAGATCTGAAAATAATACAAATTGATAACATAATTTAATTCTATTAAAATTTGCTTGGATAAGTAACACCACAAGCATATTATTTCACTTTCATAATAATCGTTTAAAAACTCTGATAATACAAAAGCTAAAACAAAGCACATCTTTTTCTTAAAATCTTAAAACAAAAATATCACATCTGTAACAAATTTCCAAAAACCTAATTTTAGTATTTTGGTTCTGATGTATGTAAGTAACTTCCTTTGATCAGAAGTAAATATTAATGTTAAAAGTACCTACCCATTAACATTCACATACTCTCTCGTGTGTGTGTGCATTAATTTCTAAAGAAAAGCATTACTAAAAATGTTAAAAGGAAAACAATGTATTTTGAGAGTAATACAGCTCTCTGTAACAATTAAAAATAGAATGAAAAGAAATATACTGTGTGTGTGTGTGTATATATATATATATATACACACACACACACACACAGATATATACTAAGCCTATAATAATACAGATGTTCAAATGTATTAACCTTTTCTCATGTTAGCCAATCACCACACTCGCAAATGTGAAAAGCTAAGTTCAATCTGGCAAATCTAAATCACCTTTAATTAACCACAAAACTGAATAGAAATTCATTACTACTTTTTAAAGTAATCTTGACAACAAAGAAAACACCACTGAACATTACATTGAGACAAACGGTACAGTCAATGAGATATTTTGTCAAATGAAAAGTTTAGACTTGTGACAATTTACTTGAACGAAAATTTAAGGAATCTCTTTTGATTAAATCCAGATACCTTCCATTAACAGGTACAATGCCTTGTTCTTATAATGTTTTTTTAAAGTATTTTCTTTTATTTATTTATTTTTTAATATTTTTTTAACTTCATGATCAAGTTATTCTAAACCATTTAACAATACTTTTAGTATGCTATGTACTGTTTTCTTAGGAGTTGCACTTCTATTTTTTTTTTGGTTACTCTAATTTAAAATCAGTTTGGTACCTGTGCCATTCATTGACCCTTGAAAAAAGGCACAAGCCAAAACACCAGGTTGAATAAATTAACTTTCATCTGAAGTTATTTACCCTCTTCCCCAAGAATAGAAAATTACCCACACATAAATATATTACTAAAACCACCTAATGAATTGTCAATACATTTTAATATTTTTGTGGTTTAATTTCCAAATTGCTTTTATGTTTATAGTGCATTGCCAATGTAGAATAGGCATCCTGCATATGCTTAAGGTTGTCTTTTTTTCTTTCTTTTTTTTTTACAAGGGTACTTTTTCTTGAGACACCAAAGAGGTACTTTTATCCCATCAGAGAAAGCTTATACTGCATTGTTGGTGGAAAATAATCTAGGGTTATCTATTTTTTATGGTTCTATAACATTTCGCAGCCCCAATTTCGCACCCCCGGCTCTTAACAACCAACAATTTAACAGCTGAGCTCATTGGCAGTGGACAATTTCCCACCCAGGAAAATTGGTAGCAGATGATTACCCAGCCAAGCAATACATAATTAAGTTATGGTGTTGTTCATGATGTTAATAATGTAACTTAACAACAAATTAACATCCATTTGAAAATTGACGTCACTATTAAACCTGAAACAAAAACGTATAAAATATCTGCATTTACTGTTAGAACTTCAACACGTAGTCTTCTCGTTGAACTTTCATTGATTTATTTTAAAACAGTTTCAAACAGACAATTAGTAACACCATGAACAACACAGTAACTTATGTAACATCAAACAGAGGAAAGCCAAATGCATGCAACAATGGATATGTTTACTTATTCGATAAGGGTAGCAAGAAGGACAATCAGGTAACTTTCTACATGTGTGAAAATTACAGAACTTTGCACTGCCCAGCGTGGATTCATGTCCGAGATGATACAGTTACAGCTCGCCTCAAGGAGCACAGCCACGCACCTAATGGACTGAGAAAATCTGTACTGGAACTTGTATCTGCAATTAAAACACAGGCAGGTGCTACAGTGGAGACACCTGTTACCATTTTGGCTAACACCACCACCATAGTTGTGCCAGCTGTTGCAGCACATGATACAGCGGATGCGCTTAAGACAACAGCACATTCCACGACAGCCTGATCCCCTGGAAACTATGATCCTGCCTGAATGTTTCACTCGCCTCAAAACAGGAGAACTGTTTCTATTACATGACTCGGGGCCAGGTGCCAATCGGCTACTCATATTCAACACAAGGGCTAGGTGCAAAATTGTCTGCTGCCAATGAAATCGGCTGTCAAATTGTTGGCTGCCAAGAGTTGGGAGCGAAATTGAGGCTGCGAAATGTCGGGGATACCATTTTTTACACAGGAATTTTTGTTGAGACTCCAAAGGAGTAGTTTTATCAAATTAGAAATAGCTTTACTTTGGTCAAACCCAAGTTTCATAAACATAACATCTCAGGCTCCAAGAATACAAAAATCAGAAGAAATAAGCCTTCTTTTCCTGCCAGTTCCAGAAAAGAACAATAATGATAATGATCGAGACATCCAGAAAAAGAAGTTTGAACATGATCACTTAAGAACTGTTAAGGTTCAATTATTCGTGATTACATCGAGACTTTGTCAAAGCTTTCATTTCTTACAAACTAATGCATATTAGTACAATATTACATACTGTAGCAAAGTATTGTCCACTATCATAGTTCATATAAATTATGTAAAACAGTATTGATAATTATTACCAGTAAATTGCTACATACTAGTAATCATTTAGTTTGTTTAGTCTTCTTCTTGTATTAACTTATATATGTAAAAAAAAAACACTCTCTGAAGACAAAACTTGTTATCTCTTATAATTTATTTTATAAATGTTGATGATGTGATTGCTATGATAACAGATGCCTCAAAGTTATCATTCTTACATTTACAGCTTTATTATACTACTATTGTATCTAAATATAGTACATTTACATTCAGCAGCTTCAATACACTTACTAGCATAAGTTTAATACTTTAAGCAGTATGGCTAATAAAATAATGTGTGTTGCTAATGTAGATTTCATTGCATTGGCCACAGTAGGCAAGAGATTTATGTAGGAAGAGTGAGAAGAGGTAACCTATTTGTATGACTAATCAAGGATTAAACTTGAGCTTCTTTACACACCAAGCAATCATTCTGACAACTAAGTTAAAGAGGTAAACCACTAATACTACCATATGTGGAAATGAACTTGAACCCTCCCACACTACAAATGAGTGCTCCATCACCTTTATAATGCAGAACATTATGTTCTACAAATTTTATAAAACTTAGAGCAAGAAGTACAAACTTTTCTTTCAGCAGCAGGATCAGACAAACAGTCCCTATCAATGTGTTCTCCAACTGTAATGTCTGGTGGCTCGCCACGTTTCACTGAAACTGGCTTATTACACAGTGGACAGACAGGAACTTGAACATCCTTCTGGTAAGCTTTTTCACAATTATGCTGACCATAAGGTAAATGGTCCTTACTAAAAGATAACATAACCCATGGTTTTTTATTAGTGGAATTTGGATAGAAAAGCTTAATGTTATTGTTATCAGAAATAATGTTTATCATCAAAAACTGCTGTGTTTAGTTAAAAATTAATAAATAAAACTTTTCAAAATAAATAATATCACAAGAACACAAGTGTTTAAAAATATCCTTCAAAACATACTGTATTTATTATTTTTCAAATCAAAGAGAAGGTCAGAGGACTAACTAATTCACAATTTTGTGTGTATCTCATGGTGATTATTTTAATTCCTCATTCTTATGCTAGTACATTGAAAAACAGGCAACCATGATAAAAAGAAATTGAAATATTAACACAAAGATCTAATTTACTTCACTTTTTTGCTTCAGAAAAATCATTTTATTAATGCTAGCTTAGCCAACAGCTGATCAAATCTAGACAACCATATACCAACATTTATATGTGATATACATTATTCACAAAACATTAATTACTTTTAAGGCTCCTGACTACTTTCTTACCTTTCTGTGAATTTCTGAATTAAATCTTCCTGGTGTAAGTTAGTTGGGCAGAAAATCTTCCTTTATTGGCTCATTATGCACACACTTAAAACCTTCTCAGCAAGTTAACAACTGACAAAATGGAATTATTAATTTTCAGGATAAATGAGTTCATTTTATGAATATTTTATTCTTCAGGCTTTTTCTTGTTCTTGATTTTGCTTCTTTAAAATCAAAGGTGCTTAGTAACTGAGAATAGTTTCTTAAAGAATGGTAATATATTGTGCAAGGAAATTACCATATATATCATACTTGTAAAGCATTCCTATGACTTGGACTTTTTACATTTCATAAGTTTTCACTGATTTTTAATCTTTAATTGTTTAAACCATTTCTACACTATTTATGTGTCGGGACATTTTAGTCAATCAAGTAAACATACTTACAAACACCACAGATTCATCAGATTGTAATTTCTGAAGTCAGCAACACATAAATATATGTGTGTATACCTTATCTTACTGTGCAATAGATCAGTAATTAACTATTCATTTTTTGATACACGTGTGTATATATATAGTTGAACATACTCTGAGACTACATATTTATCCTTATGTAACTTTCTCATTGATTTCATTAAAAAGAACAAAATTATTAATTTCAAATGCATAATGATGTTTACAAAAAATTAATAAGACTTACCAAAATATTTTACTACATGCATCACACTTCAATGGCAGGAAATCTGGGAAGAAACCTTACAAGTTAACATTCCGTTTAAATATGACACAATTCAATGTTTTTTCTTTAAGTCCAACTTAAATATAGCACTTCACATCCATATAAGTATCAAGACAAAATTTAAGAGAATTCAAACTGCATAAACCACACTAATCTCATTAAAAATCAAATAATATCATAAATTAATAAATATAACAGTAAAACAGCTCTTTCAGCAAACGTTATAACTTTCCTATACTGGAAATGTATTTCACAAATTTAGCTGCTCTCATTCAGTGCTATCCTTCATACGAAAAAAATGTTTTTGGATTCCACAGACCTCGAGTCAACAGTGGTTCAACTGCACCTTAAATGTAAATCATCATGTGACAACCCTCCATCAATATGAGTGTGATATACCCTTTTGACACACGACTCCTCAATTTGATTTTATCAAACTATTACATAGTTTTAGCAAAAAAATGGAAGTGCCAGTTCTCAATGAGGAGAAATAGTAGGAAGTGTGACTAGAGGTAAGTACTTATTGGAATATTGTAGATTTCAATATGGTAGATTACCTCTTGTCATGGAAACAGCTAAAATCCTACAATGAAAAAGTGTAGAAACTGGTGCAAGGAAAAGAAAGAAGCATCCTTCAAAAATTTCCAAACAACACTCAAAAAAGGGGAGATTCTTGCAGTAGAGGATCAGACATAGAAAACCATACCACTTTTCTACCAGGTATACTCTACATCCAGTGTGGAAATGGGTGTCACAAACACAGACATAAAATAGGAAGAACACATCCAAAATAGAGAGAAAAATAGTTAATTTCAGATCTGAATGACTTGATATTGGAATCTCAATCTCTTTTGATGACAGTAATGTGGGTGTGTGTAAAAAGGGTGTATCCAAAGGTGTAGATTGGCTAAGGCATGACAGACTTTACATGGTAAATCAACTGCACCCAAAATCCAGCTACCAGGAACTTAGTTTCATGTAGGGGTAGGATGAAGATTATACCATTGATAAATCAGCCGCAATCTAAAACCCAGGAACCTGGTGGGGGGAAAAGAGAACCATACCATTTTCTTCTTAAGTTCAACAGATCAGAGGGAGATATCACACCACTGACCTGTGAGCAGGGGACATTACAGCAAAGTGATAAAATGTTTTACCAACCTGGGAATCCAACATTCAAATGTCCCTGTATTGTGAAATATTCCATTCAAAACCAGTCAGATGCAAAACACTCCTGCACAGTAAGTAACACACCTGGTATATGAAAATCATCTGGAGATAGTGTAAGAGGAAGAGACATATTAACCTGTATGTTCATCCACAACACAGTAACAAAGAATGAGTCCAACTGAGTGAGGAAACAGAGACACCTCTAATACAAGAGAACTAATGTTAATCAGTCCAGCTCTGAATCCAAAATCCAGCCACTGGGAACCAACATCCACATGACATTAGGATGAGGAATCCCAATCAAAGGGATGAAATGCAATTTCAACAGTTTACACCAAAGATGCAACATCTGCTCAAATAAATCTGTTCAAAGATGGTGTGTCAGACTGGAGAACATATCATCTAAACCAGCACACCACCACTGCCCTACTCTCAACTGAATGGATATAGTATTTTTTGCATCATATGTATTAATCACATCCAGGAAAATGACTCCATGTTACACCACCCCGGCAGCTTTGGAACAGGAAAGTGGTAAAAAAAGAGGAACATCAATACTAAAGACAGTGCAGTGGGTGACTACAAAAACCCTATTTTGAAAAGCAGACCACATCTGATTTATTCAACCTAAGGAATAGCAATGAAGTTGATGAATTAGTAAGGTTTAGAATGGATATATTAATGAAAGAAATATATTGCAAGGAAAACTTATGAGCAACTTTGTGAAACACACTCATCTCAACAGTGTACATTTAGTGACCATGGAAATTACAACAGTAAAGTCATAATGGCTTTACAGCATGGATTTGCCTTAATAAAAAAAAGGGGGACAACATGCTCCTGATAAAGACAATATATATATTCAAAAGCAACACAATCCCAGTCTCCCCAAAGTATGAAGAAATGGCAACAGGTGGAAGGAGACAACTGAGTGAGAGAGAAACAGCTATCCGATGCAGAGAGTGAGAGAGAAATGTATGTAGTGTGACCTACATGGCTTTTAAAGAACTTCCCCCCAATGGATAATGGAGGTGAGATACCAGGGTAAAGGTATAGTGTTTAACCTGGTGAGAAGACACCTAGAATAAATAACAAAAAGGATACAAGTAAGAATGAGCCATTTAAATCAAAAGCTGAACCCAGCTGGTAAAAGTGGAGGGAGAAAGGGCACAAACAGAAGATAGTTTCCACAGAATGAAAAAGTGGGAACAGGCACTACAGAAAAAAGCCATGTGGATAGTATAACAAAGAGCACGTACAGGACACAGTAGTACATTTGGATCAGATTAAACACACAGGAGGGAAATGAAAGGAAGAAAAATTAGAGAGAAGTAGAAATTACCCTCATGAGTTTTGAAGTTTGGGGAAGAAAGATGGATTTGGATAAAGAAGAACATATATGGAATAATACAGACGATGTGAAACATTAATGATAAATCTGAATGATAATATCCACACACAAAGAGGAAAAAGAAACAAGTCTCGTGAGATAAGTGAAAATTCAAAGACAAGGACAGTGGTTGAAATGAAAGTAGGATAAGACAATGAAAAACCTCATTGACATCCTAATCTGGAAGGAATGCAGGCTGAAGAGGTCAACAAATCCAGAAGAAACACAACAATAGTAAAAGCGTAGGAGAGATAAAAACTTTACTGTATCAAGAAAAACAAAAAGTGTGAGAAAAGGCAATTTGATAACCTATGGTTATGGAAAAAGAAGTCCATGTTCAAGTGAGAAAATCTGTAGAAACAGAAACAATGGGTTGCAGCAGATAAAGATCTCCAACCAAAAGAACAACAGCAGTAATTGTTCCACTTACATTGATAAACATTCAAGAGAAAGAGTGTATGGAATATGTTAAAAATGACCAACAAGATCTCATCAAAGACTGGTTAAAAAGCCAGTTGTGAAGATGAATGGTCTGGAAGAAATGTTAGTGACCAAGGCTGATATAGGTAATAGTGGAGTGTACTGCACCTGGAGCAGCCACACAAACCACACTGGGCCAGCCAGTAACAAGCAATCAAAAGGACTTGATACAGAGTGGTGTGAAAGACCAAAATTACCCTGGGAAAGAGACAGATGGAAAGATACATAAAGTTATTTATTGGCCCAATTCTGTCTGAATACATTAACAGCCAATGCAAGTGGATGAAGAACCAGAAATCAAATGCATCCAGGTGAGAAGTACTTCAAATGACTGAGCGTAATGATTGTAGACAGAGCCCATACAGATATCGTACAATCACTGGATACAGTTTTGAGTCATCCATGTCTGTAGATCCATCTGTGGCTAAACTGTAAACACTGTTAGTAAGTATGCTTGAAATCATTTTGTCATCTTCACAACCCAACATTTGTATAATAACTGTAGTTTTGGTTCTAGCACAGCCTTATTTTTTTCACTATATCAAAGTCTGGGAGCATTTTTCTGAATAGATGTCCTGCATGATTGGCTACAGCTAGGGGTAAATTATGATCAATGACGAATTGCGTGAATATCACTTTTACATTTATGGTTTCATATTCTCAATTCTTACTCATAAATGTCGTTATTTGCATTGTTTTTGTCTTCGCCTCAGCCTTTTGTTGGTGAGATGCCAATTTTGTTTGTCTGAAACAATCGTTTATCCTGCCATGCGCCACAGAAAAATTGATGTGACAAACTGTACAAAATGCATGACTGTCACTGACTTTTGGTGCAATGACCAGACATTTTGCACTATACTCTTTTCTAAATTTTTGATTCACAGTTTTAGTCCTTTTAGATTTGCCAGAAACAAGACAATCTGATGAGGCCTCTTTTTTCCATCTTTTGAATAATCGCATTGATGTTTCTATGCCGCTTAGAAAACGAGAAATACCCATCTACGCGAGCACTGATTGGCTGACAAGCACTGATGATGTAACTCAAACTATTGGTAGATGTCAGAAATACAAATATTTTTTTATTATTTCAAGCACAAACATGATTATCCCAAGTAGCCATTTGAACTGTGTCTTTTATTTATTATTAAAATTTATCTGTATCTCACTACAAATTTTCTTTTCACCCCTTTCAAGCACTGGGAGAACAATTTATTGTATAGGCCTATATAATATATAATAATTTGGGAGTTGCAACAAGTCGTAATATTTGTCTGTATGAGCAAAATGTCGTAATGTATACACCAAAATCGTAATGATTACACTCAAATCATAATGGTTGGCATCTCTGTTCATGAATATGTGCAAATCCAGACAAAAGGGAGAAAGCAGAACACAACATTTGGATAAAGAAGAACATATATGGAATAATACAGAGGATGTGAAACAATGACAAACCTGAATGATAATATCCATAGACAAAGAGGAAAAAGAAACTTTTCATGAGATAAGTGAAAATTCAAACACAAGGACAGCCTGGATGAGTCAATAAAAGACGTCTGTAGCCAAAACAAGCCCAAAAGGTAGGGCACAAAATTGATACATTACCTAATGACGAGCAAAATTAAAACAGTACCTGAACTGAAAAGAAACAGGAATATACAGATAAAGCATTCAAAATGTCTACTATGGCTAACCATAGACCTGGAAAAGCCCACCTGATAAAGTGAGGCAGAATCAACAACTGACCAAGGTGGAACTGACTGATCATAGGTCATCAGTCTTTGATTTTCTTGGGTATCACAAATATCTGAATAAAGACCTGGAAAAGAGTAAAGCACAAGTTTGATGGCTTTCTGGGAGAGAAAATTCTGTATCAGTTCAGGCAGATGTTGACTAGGGTAGGATTCTGAGGCAAGAGGAAGGATATGGGTACCCAAGATAGTAAAGGAGGGGAAAGGAAGTGGATGACAAGTCCCTCAGATAATACCCTAATAACCCAAATAACTATGGCGATATCTTGCCACAGGGGAACAAAATTAGTCATGTGAGCCTTCACTGAACCAGAACCCACAGGATAGACACCAGTACTATTGGTAACTTGTTCAGGTATATTGAATAATATGAGGAGTGGGGGAACCCTGGAGGTAAGAAGTAGTAAAGGCTAGGAAGGAGTGGGGCAAGAAACACTAATAAGGGATTATGAAGCTCATAATGAGACAAACAATCAACCAAAGGTAAAAGGGTCCATTGCTGTCTCACTGATTCTACATTGGTTTCTTAAGTTTCAGGAATATCTCTTCCAAAAAATTTCATTGGAGAAAAGAAGTCACATATAGATGGTAAACAAACTTAAGACAATACAGCATCTCTCCCTAAAAGATCCCAACAACTGAAAAACTGTGTATAGGAAAAGAGTCAAAGACAAAAGTGGCAATGTGGAGGCAATCAGGGAGAGGGTATCCTTTGAAAAACCCTCAAAATCTCAGTGGAGCCCCTCCAAAAGCAAGTGAATGGTGGACAAGTACTGTAGGAGAGATGATCAGGTAACATGAAGACAGGAGAATTTGGCACAGGATACACAAACACACAGGAAAAATTTATTCCAACTGTTGAGAATCAAGAAATGTATATTCAGTTTGATGGGGGCCTAAAAAAAAAAACTTATTTGAATCTCATGGAGGGTGAGGCACACACCCAAGATTCAAAACAATGCATGAATCCTAATATCTGGAGAAGGGTAAATACAAAATATTGAGAAGAGGGGTATCATATGACAAGAAAACATGAGGATTATAAGAAATTGGAGAAGTTGATATAAAAAACACCTAAACAATCATGTCCAAAAAACTGTATTACAGCTAGCTGACTCTGCAATAAATCATCAGAAGATATGTCAAATCAGGTAGAAGAAAAAGGCTGTAAACTTTCTTGTCATCTCAAACAGGTTTGGCATGCTCAGGAGAAAAAAAACAAACTAGTATAATGATAGATCTTTTGTTGAATAATAGTCAATAATTCCATAGTCGAGTTCCCCTACCTGTAGCTTGTGTAAGTGCGATGATACATTGTGTTACCTCTGAAATGGTAACTTAGACTTCCAAGTTCATTGTCAAAGATAAATAACCAAACATATCAGTGTCAGAATGAATAAATGAAACATTAGAAAAAGTTATCCCAATGTTTGAAAAATGAGAATAACAATTCCACTTTGGAATATATTACAAAACATTTCAGTCAACACTGAAAAAAAAATTATTTTTAATTCACCAAGATTAAAAAAAGAATATGACTGAAAAGCACAAAAAATGTCTTGACATGAGCGCTGCTAAATCAGAAGTAATAGTTTAGTAGAATCAAACAGAGAGGGAAGTAGGTAGGTATTTCATGTTTATTGGCATAAAGCTACTAGGCTATCTGTGCCAAACAAGATGTAGTATACTATAATGGTATATGGAAATGAAGGTAAAAATACATAAAATATGTAAAATTAAGACCTGCCAGGAAAACTGAAACATTTAGTTCAAACTTGCTGTCAGTCACCTGAAGCTGGCTTTTCCAGTCCTGGGTTCGGGTCAAAATAAAATTAAAATGAGTAAAAGAAATTGTGTTAAAACAGTGTATAATCCAATAAAAACCTCAAGTTAAAAAGCCCAATGGCTCTTAAAAATGTAAAAACATGAGCGAGGCAGCCAGTATCACCTATGACACTAGCTAATGTCAAGGGCAAATCTACCTTAAAAATATGTTTAAAATGGCATTGTTGTTCTTGGTTGTAACGCCGGCATAATAATAACATATGTATGATTGTGACCTGAGTGCAACACAGACCACACATTGCTGCATTAGTTCCAGATAAAAGGAAGTGGTGAGTTAAAAAACTGTGACCAATGCACAGCCTAGCCGAAACAACTTCCTCCCTTTGATCTTTACAGAAACAAGATGGCCAAAGAAGGCTTGATTTGAAAAAGCTTATTATTTTGCTGCTCACTCCAGGTCAACTGCCAACTGGTGTATAGTTGGGTTTTGATAACAGGACCACAGTCCACGTATGGAACAGGAATGTTGGTGATAAAGCCAGAGCAGATGGACATTAGCCGCTCTGTCAGCTAGCTCATTCCCAATAACCAACATGACCTGGTATTCAAAAAAACTAGACAGGGAAGATAGATAATACAGAGAGATGGGCCAGTTTGTTTTGGATATTGATAAGAATAGGATGGTAACTAACATGGAATGATGCCAGGGAATGAGGCTAAGAGACAGCTGTATATATGGGAATAGATGGATCGTTTAAAAGATGTTCAGCAAATAAAGAGTGATATTTCCAATCGAGAGTACCGGCCTTTCTCAGATGACTCAAAGATAGGTGACAGTTGGGGATAGTAATTAGCCATAGTGGAAGAGGCCGAACTGTTGATACTGCTATGCTATTTAAAGATAGATCCAATTTTTCTGATTGTGCCTGAATACGAAGGCTAAAAAGAACAATGGCAGATTTTCTATTATAGAGAAGTGTAGCCCACTGAGGATGGAAAATATAATCCCAAGTAGGATGCTGTGGTAAAGAGCAAAGTTTGGAAGCATACATAAAAGACAGTTGCAAATGGCAAATATACAGAGGGGATGCATGGGACTCGCATACAAACTTTGGACTAAAGAAGTACAAGAGGCTTCAGTGCAAAGCTGAGCCCCTGATGGTGGATAAAATCCAGTATTTTTAGTGCTGGCAGAACCATAAACCATAGACCCGTAGTGAAGTTTGGATCAGATAAGGGCACAATAAATTTTAAGCATGGAGTATCAATCCACTCCTCACAAGGTGGAAGAGAGGACATGGAGGATGTTCAGTGCTCTTATACATTTGACACAAAGTTACTTGATATGAGAAATAAAATTTAATTTACAGTCAAGTATAAGACCTAAGAACTTTGCCTCAGGGACGACATGAAGTGCAGCATCATCAATATGGAGTTCTGGATCTAGATGAACACCCCTTTTTAGAGAGAGAAAGTTGAAAACAATTTGCTGTGGTTCACTTAAATATATGATTGATTGCAGTTTGCAGTTGCCACTCAATAAACCTCATGTTTGATGACTGACATGAGATGTAAAAGTCATCAAGAAAAAGACCATTTGCATCTGTTCACTGATGACATTAATCTTTATAATGAAAGTATAACACTCAGAGAACACAGCCATGAGGGACTCCAAGTTCCTGTGGGAAAAAAACGGTAAAGTTGAGCCCTCACAAACCTGGAATCAGCAGTTCATTAAAAAATGCTTAATAAAAAGTGGCAAATTGCTACACAATCCGTATAAATGAAGGTCTCACAAGATGCCATATCTTCATGTTGTATCATAAGCTTTCTCTAAATAAAAAAAAATAGAAACAAGATGTTGTTGCTTCAAAAAAGCTTCCCTCACTGATATTTCAAGGTGAATTAAGTGGTCCATCATGGAGCGTTGTCTTAGGGATCCACACTGAGTGGGTGAGAGAAGGTTGTTTGATTCAAGAAACCAAACAAGATGAGCATTAATCATCCTCTCTAAGGTCTTATTGAAACAACTTGTCAAAGCAATGGGACAGTAATTCAAATGAATTTTGGATCCTTCCCAGGTTTAAGAATAGGGAGTACAATAGCATGGTGCCAAGCATCAGGAAAGACATTCTCCTGCTATATCCAGTTAAAGACAGCCAGGAGAATAGTAAGAGAGGCAAGAGAAAGATGGCATTGCATCTCACTGTATATCAACAGGTCCAACTGGTGTATTACCAGACCAATGAAGCACAACTTTGAGTTCCACCAGTGTAAGAGGGCGATTGTTGTCATAAGGACGATCAGTTGAAAAGGAAAAAGGCAGATGTTCAACTCATGTTTTAATAGCTAAGAAGGAAGGGGATGAGTTTGAAGAGCTAGATACATGAAAGAAACATTCAACAAAAGTATTGGCAATGCTCTGAGCATCAGCAACTTCATGCCCATTAAATATTAAGATAGAGAGGGGCAGAAGTATACTGTCCACTCACCTTTCAGATCTTGTCCCATATGACTTTTGAACTGGTGGTTGAAGAAATGCTGGAGGTGTATTTAATCCAAGATTCCTTCTGGTTTTGACGTCTAACTCACTGAGCCTGTGCACGAGCTTGCTGAAATGCAATGCAGTTTGTAAGCATGGGATATTTATGAAATTTATCCTAAGCACATTTCTGAGCTTTCCATGTTATAGAATAAGCAGAATTCCACCAAGGGCAGGGATGCTGTGGGAAAGAAGTCGAGGATTTTGGGGATGCACTGAGCAACTGCTTGGACAATATAGTTAGTTACTGCTGCTACACAATCATCTATCGATGATTCACATATGATGGCAGGATATAGTTCCAAGACAACAGTGAAAGAGGGCCAGTTGGCCTGGTCCAACTTCCACTGAGGCACACAGGTCAAGTGGCACTGACTGCTGCCAATCTCTCTTAATATGATAAGAAAATGATCACTACCCCGTGGATTGATGTCAACCTCCCAAGAAAAGCAAGTAAAAAGTGAGGGGAGCAGATAGAAAGATCTATAGTAGTAAATGACTGACTGTGTGCATGAAAATATGTGTAAGAGCCAGTATTGAAGAGAGATAGGTTGTGGTTCAGGAACATATGCTCTATAGTACGACCCCTTACATCAATACTAGCACCACCCCAGAGGGCATTATGCCCATTAAGATCCCTCAAAATTAAAAAGGGGGTTGACAGTTGCTCAGTGAAGGCATCAATGCCCAAGGGATGATAAATTTTTCCAGGGGTAAGATATGGAGAACAAACAGTGATGGTACAACCCAAGGAGATACGGGTGGCTACAGCATCTGATGGCGTATTCAATGACAAGGACCAGGTGGGCACATGTTGATCAACCAGCAGTACTACTCTCCTATGTCCTACACATGACCTGTAATTTTGGTATAAGGAATATTGTCAACTTGTGACTGTATCAGTAGGTTTTAAAAATGTTTCCTGTAAAGAAAGGCATTTGGGATGATAAAAGTCAATCAAATCCTTGATGTCATTCACATTTGATTGAAAACCTTGACAGTTCCATTGGATTAGCATGGCCATGTTTATTTATTTTGGAGGAGAATATGGCATGGAGATCTTTTACTTGCGACCATGCTTTTTTCTTTACTGGATGTGGGTCAGTCACTCCCTTGTGATCCTCCTCTGGATCTAGTAGACAGGTTGGAGTTTGTAGACACACATTCTAGTGATTGAGAACGTGAACAAATGGGTTGTTTAATTTTTGGGGTGTCAAGAGAGAAAGACCCCATGGAAATACCTGGACTCAAACAAGGCGAAGTTGGGCAATGACTGGAAGATGTGGTAGGGACAGAGAGAGAAGAAGAAACTGATTCATTAACTTTGTTGACTTTAGAGGGTATTAATTAAGATGTGCTGTTAAGGATTCTGTAGGAGGTATGGAAAGGTCTGTCTCAACTCCTGCTGTAGTAGTGGAATGGATTACAGTAGCATAAGTCTGAGATGGAATTGGGAATAGTAATTTCCAAGCCTCTGGATAATTAATATTATGAACTGTCTTGAGACATTGTACTTCTTTCTCTTCCACCCATTTAGGGCAAGAAGTAAAATAGAAAGGATGTGGACCATTACAGTTAATACAATGCAGTTCCAGTTGGCATTCAAAAGAATCATGATCTTTACCAGCACAACAAGCACATGTTAAGGAACCACAGCAAGATGTTTTCGAGTAACCAAATTGTTGACAATGAAAACATCTAACAGGGTTAGGAATATAAGGTTGTACCTTACAATTCAGATTTCCTGCCTTGATTGTGGTAGGATGACGTAGTGTTGCAAATGTTAATATCAGAACATTTGTTGGCTACATAATCCCATCTCTACGAGTAAAAATTCGGCGCAAGGCTGTAATACCTCGGCCGGTGAAACCTGCAAGGATCTCCGACTCTGGAATGGTCTTTAAATCCCTCTCAACTATAATTCCTCTGGAAGAATTCAAAGTAGAATGAAGAATAACCTGAATGGGTATATTCCCAATGGCCTTTGATTTCAAGAGGAGTTTGGAATGTTGTGATGAAAATGTTTCCACTAAAATGTCCCCAGACTGTAGCTTTTTTACTGATTTACGAGAGCCAGCTAGCCCTTCCAAACCCTTCTGAATGAAAAATGGAGACATCTACCCTAAGGGTTTTTCAGTTAAAGAATGTATAATTAAAAATCGCAGGACAGATTCAAGTTATGAGTTTGACTGTACAGAGTCATCAATGTGTGGTTGTTTGCTAGTAGTCAGATTTTTCTCTATGCTTTCATGTTTCTTTATTTTTTTTTGAGGGGTATCTATAATAAAAATAATATTTCAGTGCCCACTGACCCCACCCACCATGAAGCCCTATGAAGGGATGCACTACAGTGCCATATGAGGTCACTGCAGCGACGTCAGGGTTTCATGAGCACTATACCCAAACACCAGTATCAGACATAATGTTCACTACACCTACTGAGGACGTTCTATGCTGGCACTCAGTTTTTCCTGGCACTAATGGACAAGCCAACTGATCTTGGGGGGTCCACCCCAAGACCACCTGTCTAGAGAAATTCAAGGCCAAAGTGGTGAGTTGGAGTTGGAACCTTCAACTACCAGGATCCTCTCCTCCCATTCATGGGTCAGCACACATGGCAAACACGCAGGTGGATGTTTAGATCCCAGAGGAGATAAACTGAAAGTACAAAACCTTCTCTGGAAAGTCCCCTCACCACATACATGAATCCACATTGAGGGGCAAATAGAGAGAGTCATATACATCAGGTGTGTGTGTCACAATCCTATTGGTAGATGGTTGACAGGTGGTGATTTACGATTATGATAGTTGAACCACTGAACCACATTGACTGTGGAGTATGTGAGAGCTCAAAGCTTATGACATGTGAAAAAAAGTTTGCATATAAAGGACAGCAATAAACATGAATAACTATCAATGAGAAAAAGTATTGTATTGTATCCAAAACTCTTAATTTCGGTTTCTAATGCTTATACCTATTGCTATATTGATATTCATTTTACAACAATCAGCAGACAGATCACTGGAAAAATGTAGGAGCAAATGTCATGACATTATATAGAAGACTAGAGGGATATAACTGACTGACATATTAAGCAAAGTGCACTTCATGCTTGCACCTCTGAATCTGTTTCAATTTGTTTTTTACAAGTTTCTGAAAAATGGAGCAATCTTGTATTTTTTTAATGGGTACACAGACACATTTAACACGAAAAGTACAATTTATTCTCAGATTTTCCTTAGAGAAAGGATGCTCATAACAGAATAACTTGGAACAGTGAAGAGAAAAAATTTGTATCTGAATTGAGAAAGATGATCATGTTTGTGGTCAGCATTTAATATCAAGTAAAAACAAAACAGAAACTGATACACTGTTCCTACTACAAGATCTGTACCAACACAAGTTGAAAAAAAATCCCAGAACTTTTCCATGAATAAATCAATAAATTTCCAGGAACAACCAAGTGAATAATTATAAAAAAAAAAAATGACTTTACTTGCAGAATATATCAAGTGCATTAATTCTTACATAGTATAACATGCAAATAGGGGTGTTTTAATGCAAATAAATGTTTTAACATGTTTCTGTTCAATAAACTGCTTCAGTATCTTTAAACTTTCTTTTTGAAAAGCTTTAACTCAGACTCAATGTCATTATTTAGACTCTGTAAAGTGTTCTTTTGATCACTGGCTACTCTTTTCAAGTTGTTTGACTTTGTTACAAAGTTCAACTTATCCATAGCTTCTGCTCTATCAGCATATACTTCAGCATTTGTTGTACATTTCTCTATGTATTTCCAAATTCTGATTTTTGTTTTAATTCTTCTAGGTTTCTTCTCATAAATTTGTAAATTACCATTGTTTGTTGGATTTGTTTAAATAACACAATGTGCTTAACACAATAACACAATGTGCTTAGACTGTTGCATGTGGCTTTTAATTGCAGTTTCCGTCATATTCAAGACGTCAAAAACCTTACATATGTTGCAACCAGCACCATGTTTGACTGCACTGCCATATACAAGTCAGTCCACATATTCTGTTTTTATCAAGCCAAAAAGGTATTAAATGTGCATTCCCTGTGGCATAGCTTCAATTTGCTTTACATGTTTGGTCAAGCATTGAGCATAATAAATCAATGCTTTGTTAAGTTTTAACAAACCCATGAATTGCCAGTTGTTAAAACTGCATTGTGCACAAGTGAATTGTTAATGAGAATAATACAGATAACTATCAATTAAGTATGTTTCTCATGCACTATACACTATAAGTAAGAGCCTTAGTTATAATGGTTTTAGCATGCCCATATGTATTTAACAACATAAAATTTTTAAAATATTAATTTCCTGGGTATATGTGACATGAATGAACGTTTTTTTTAATTGTAAATTAATTCCACGAGTTTTCAGGAATCTGTATATTACCAGGGTTTTTAAGCACTTTTATAGGAGCATGCTAATTTTCTAGGAATTACAGGAGGCATACAGACCGTGTTACCAAGAGGGAAAGCATTGGTCATGCAAGATGTAATAACAAATAGATAAGAGTATAAATAACAAAATTTATCGTATTAATAGTATAATACAAATATGCAATTGTAAACTATAGAGTGAAATAACATTAGTACTTATTTACCAACATTTAATTAAGAAAGAAAAATAATTATAGAAAAAGCTCAATTTTATCAAATATTAAAGCATTCATAAATGTAAACCTGCTATCAACTGTTTCACACAACTAAAACAACGTAATCAAGCTTGAAATCATCATGAATTATTACAAACTAAATCATTTCAAAAAGTTTTTATAACTCTTATTGCAATATATTTACAGTGGTAAGCTTTACATGAGCTTATATTTTCCAGATATATTATTGAATGTCAAATACAAATCCAATGAGAACAGTGATAGGTCAAGTGGATAACAGTGCACTTCTCATTACAATTCATTTTCTATATTCTGGTCATTTACCAGGGCAGTCAAGGTTTATTGGATAGAAAAGCTTTGTCAACAGATTCAGCTCTTCCTAGAATTTTAATATTATTATGCAGCAAATAAGAATATTCCTGTATAAGAAGGTATTCATATTGTTACTATATATAATAACATACAGCACATCCTTCAGTGGTTCATTTAGTTTCTAAATTAGAAAAATTTCTATTTACATACATCACCACTATTTCTTACATTTATATAAACTAGAAACACCACTAACAGAGAGGATACCCAATTTCTGACCTAAGGCACAGTAATAATAGAAGTTTTTTTGTGGCTTGTCTGTTACTTGTAATTAAAATTAATTATTATTAATTATACTTCTTACATAAGACTTCTGGCAGCTCCTCTGCTAAAATTTATTACATAATATTCTACTATTAAATGAATAATTCTCTACATACTTTTTACCCACTAATCCCATAAAACTCCACTTACAATTAATATCACAATTGTGAAGCATGTCACCAAAGGCTTTCTGAATGTCATATAATATCAACCACTCAGTAATTTTAATAAGACAAGAAAACATCACTGTGTTATCTTATCAAAGAGCATTATTTTGATGATTATATTAATTGGAAATACTAATTATACTAATTACTACAAATACACATACTATAAAGTGAAATATAATCAGCCAGAACTAGTGTAACTTCATTTGCAAAAACTATCAAAATGGATAATTGCAATGAAGATTAAACCATTTTGTCAAATCAGTATAGTACCTTTTTAATATTTTATGTTATTTAATAAGTTATTACTATTATTGTTTCTTTGCATTACCTGTGTTACACACATACAAAAAAAAACATCAGTAAAGTTTCCCTTCCTTATTGTAATGTACTTCACTACAAGGCACTAAAGCATAATTGCTTAATTATACATACTTTGTGTCTTATTTATTTAGCTTATCATTTGTTTTGTAACATTTTTATGGTAATAGCAGGACCTGTAAATACTCATACGTAAAAAAGCTGTGATTAAGTGCTATCACCTTAATAAATTTCTAAATGTCTTCTTACAACAGATTTCTTCTAAAAATTTAACTTGAAATATTAAGTGTCACTCTGTTTATCAGATTTCACTAACCTAATGGTAATTTATGGTTTTTTGAACAAGAATTTTCATTTACTGTAGACAAATTTTAAATTTCATATTTTGTAGAAATTCTTCTTGGATAAATATTAAAAATAGTTTTATGATAAAAATTCAATTAGAAAAAGTATACAAATAGGTTTTTGTGTTACATTGCTAAGGCAGAGAAATGACGAGTTTTTTTTTTCTCATGAAATGCTTAACTTTTAATCTCACAGCTTCTTCCTTCACTGTCAAAATAGATTATCATATGACTGACAGACGTAGAAAACATTAAGCACATTTGTGGCTTTCATGCTAGGAAAAAAATAATTATAAATGTAACATGAGACGAGACACGCAATATTACTCGTTCAGTCACTACAACCTTTATCACAGACGTACTTTAAAATTATTTCATAAGCAGCTTAAATCCACCTAGCATTTTTATCCATGTTTAACTTTAAAAATATGTATTACTTCTCATAATCTCTAGCCTTTAAATTTTATCGTATAAATTAGTATAGCCTAATTTTATTACGATTATCACAAATTACACAATGTTTAATTTTACCAGCTGAACAAATTAATGACAGCAGCTTAAACTAACGAAGTTGGATGCGAATTTTTTTTTAGACAATAAAAAGTCGAATTTTGAAATGCTTTTCATATAACACAGAAGATAATAACAATTATTTGGTAACACCTTGATTACATTTTCAGGAAGAAATTACTCTGCAGCATTGCTATTTTATAGTATTTGAGTTGGACATAACCATTACAATTACCGAGTATCATCAGTATCAAATGAATGAGTCATCAGTCACTTTATGGCACAGTACCATTTCAAACGTAAATATTTTAAGTGAAACATTTTTTTATACAATTTATAAAGAAAATATTACCTAGTTGATTACATGTTGGATCTGTACATTGTTCACCTAAATCAGGAAACTCCATGATTTTATGTAAATTCGAATAATGATTAAACGAACATTGAAAAAATAATTCAATGTCAAACTCCACAAACGAACTTATTCCGTTTACCATACATCACCGCTAAATGAAACCATGTAAATAATACAAATCACTGCATAGTGTATATTACGTATTATGACGTAATGACAATACTACTCAGTGTTTGTATACGCTTTATAACGCTCGCAATTGATAGAAATGGCACGTATTTTTATAATTCAAAATAGAAATTAAATCTGGTAACCTTATTTACGTTTTATTCTGCATGCGAACTACTGAAATTACTATTTCAAGCGAAATTTAGAAAGAACATACTGATGATGTCTAAATAGATCGATGCAGCACTTTATTCACATTTGCTATTTACTAGTAGTTGCCAGTCCTGTCACCTTATAGAACTATATCGAAGCTGCTTTAAAATAATAAAATATAAGTATATTTTTAATAAATCTTCTACTCGAAATATTTTCATTCTTCTCCTAAACATTTTATTGAACAGACTTGTTTAATTTTCTCATCTGAGTTCAATTTCTTGAAACTTGCATTGTTAATAAAACTTTGCTTTTCATTTTCATTAGCTTATTTTCTTTTTTTCTCAAAAGTTTTATTTTTTAATCGTGAATTTCACTTTGCCCTGTGCGGGTAACGTTATTCACACAAATAGCTTATTTCTGCTGTGGCTTCTGGAAGCTCGATAACCATTTAATACATTGCAACTATTGTTCAATGAGTTGTATATTACAACATGCTTTCTGGGTTTCCTTCTCTGATACCATCGACTGAAATTCTTTCTCCTCAGTCAAGAATGACCTACTGGACTATAAGTTTAAGATGGTTTGCTTTGGGTTGAACCTTGCCATTGGGGAAACAACCTTAACCTTCACATCTCTTTCTAGATTACATTCCCATGTATGTTCGTTTCCTTGTTTTCGGCTCCCCGCTAGTACAGCGGTATGTCTCCGGATTGACAACGCTAAAATCAGGGGTTCGATTCCCCTCGGTGGCCTAAGCAAATAACCCTTTGTGGCTTTGCTATAAGAAAATCACACACACACACTCCTTATTTTTGACTATGTTATTTCTCATGTTTTATTCCATTATTTACAATTCTTGTGGTTTACCTCGTCTTTCCTCCTTTCTTTTTATTAGGTTTTATACTGTTTCTTTTCTCTAATTGCTTGTTCTCTTTCACTAAAATTTTTTCCCCTTGCATTCATGGCTATTTCTTCTTGTTTTGTAGACTTTTTATTCTCTTTTTCTCAATTCACTGTCTTTGGTAACTACTTCTTCAACTTGGGAACTGAGCCCCTTACATTCTATTTCACTCCTGTGCTCCATTTTCACGTTTTCATATTTTTCTCACTGCTCCCCTATATCTCCTGTTTTACCTCTGTCTTTTACCAGAAAAATTTGATCATGTTCAGATGTTGTTGTTGTTTTTTGTAGATGTTATCTTTTCTCTTTGCAAGCTTATCTTGTTTCACTTTTTTTGCTCTATCCCTCTTTGTTTTGGTCCCCTGAAGTTGGGACTCATTGAATCAGGCACTCTTTCATCCTTTTTATGTAGATATATGTTGTTGGGTTCCATTTCTTCATTTGGATGTCTTCATTAGTGTTCATTTCTCTCTGGTGACCCAAATTGATGTTATACAGCTTTGTTCCTCCTTATTTTTATATTTTTTTCTCTTTCTCAACCTTGCACATAACTCCTTTTCTTCGTCTGGATCAGTCTACTCTTACCCTTCCAAATCCAAATTCCAGGCCTTTCTCTTTTTCATCCTCCCTCTTCCAGAGCTCTAGTTCATTGCTCTTCTGGTCAATGACTATCAAATGTATAAAATCCTGAGGTTACCAGTTACTTGTCCTGTTGTTGATCTTATTTCCTGTGAACAATCGTTTTTCACTTCTCCACTATAGTCTCTTTTGTTGTTTTTCTTTGCATTTCTCCTTATTCTTCCTCAACCCCATCTATGATTTTTATTAATCTGGTCTGCAGTTGACTATGACATATGTGCACAACACCTTTCTACACATCATATTTGATCAGTATTCTGTATGTTTTCTATGTTTTGTCCACCAATTTTGTGTCTTCCCAATCCGTGTTCTCCCCTTTGACATAGCATCAGCCCCTTTTGTATCCATTGGTATTATAAAAGCCTTTCCTCACAATATTCACAGCTTTGAGCTGACAATACTTTTTTCTTGGACAAGTGTTTTTTGTTTGTTCATTCTCTGTTGGTTTCCTTTTCTCAAACCTTCTTTTTTTTTTACCAGAGGCTTCTTGGTTGGGAGGACTAAGTTCTTTCTCATATACATTCAATATTTGGTACTTTTGGACATTTTCTTCGTTTTGTTTCAGCTGTGTTCATCTCTCTCCTCTTGTCCTGTGTTATATGGTTACCAGATTTTGGACTTTTTATTCTCGTCTTCCATGAAAGTCTTTTGTCATTTCTGGGGAGTCTGGCTTCCCTGGAATCCTTCGTTATTTTGAAGCATAACATGTACACATCGTCTAGTAGATCTGTCCTCGTTTTTGATCATCTCCTCACATCAAAGAATTCTTATGGTAATATGATTGTGCTCATACCACTTTTGATGCTCAGTTTCTGACTCTTAAACTAGAATTATCTCTTCACTGCTACTTTATCCTCCAATTGAGGCACATCTGTAGATAAGAGCATGACTTCTAGCATTTGAAATTTAAGGATTGTCTCAGTATTATTCTTTCAGTGATGATCTTTGATTTGTGCAAGCTCTTCCTTAAGACTTGTATCTAATTTTATGTACTCCATCTGTTTCTTTTCATCATCTCACCTATTTTCTTCTATAAGATATTTTGTGTCTTTCACACCAACCAGGGTGTTTTCCTTTATTCTGATGTGAAGTGGACATTTCTTTTTTGTTGCTAGCTCAAAAAAAGGAGTTCTTCTTTGTAATTGATCAACACTGGTTTCTCTATCATTTTCAACATCAGATTCTAAGTTTTGGTGGTGCACAGAGGTAAGTAACATTTATGAAGCTAAAATTTTTCTGGCATGTCTCTTTACACCACCTCTAATCTTCCTTCTTACTCTCAGTGCATTTCATTTATCTTGTCAAAAATGAGTCTGTGATTGTGGGGAAGTATGCACAAGGATTACTGCACGTGGAGGCTGGGGTGCCCTTTTTTAATGGTAGGCTATAGCATTATGGCAATTATACCATAGACTGGCACAATAAATTTGGTTGTGTAGGAGGTAGGAAATTTTTCAAGGCTTCTGGTATGCTCAAGAAATTTCGTGAGAGCTGTACATAAGATAATAGCTCTTCATGGTGCAGAGAGAAAAGTATTTATCTAAAATACATTTGCAGATGAAGAAAATATTAACCTATTATACACTTATATTCAGTATTTCTTTAGCAAAAACCTAAAAACCATGTTTACTTACAAACTAGCAACAAAATGTACTGAACTAGGTACAAAATGTAAGAAGCTAGAGAATGTACTACACTACCTACAGAATGTATGAACTTGTAACAGAATGCATTAAACTAACTACAAAATGTATGAACTAGCAACAGAACGTGCTAAACTAGCTACAGAATGTACTAAACTAGCTACAAAATGTACTGAACTAGCAACAGAATGTACTGAACTAACTATATATTGTACTGAACGAGCTATAGAATGTAATGAAGTAACTATATATTGTACTGAACTAGCTATGGAATGTACTGAACTAGCAACAGAATGTACTGAACTAACTATATATTGTACTGAACTAGCTATAGAATGTAATGAACCAACTATATATTGTACTGAACTAGCTATGGAATGTAAGGAACTAACTACAGAGTGTATGAACTACCTACAGAATGTATTGAACTTGTGAAAGAATTGCCACTGTTTGGATGGTTTAATAAACCGAGCAGAACACTGAGATTCTCTTCTGCTATAACACTGTGAATTTTTTTTCCCATAAAAAATATACTTGTAATCTAAATTATGATAGCCAACTTCTATCACTTTGCATTTATCATACTTCAAATCTATCTGATATTTATTCACTTAAAGCATCCTCCTTTCAGCCAGTAAAAACTGAATATAGCTTTCAGCTATTGGATAGGTTCACTAAATAACTAGATATTTGATTAGGATACAGATTATAGCATGTCTATGGCTAAAACTTACTTGACTGAGCCTACATTAAACACAGACACTGTACATGTACTTGCAGTGTATTTACAACATCGGATGATTGAATTTATTGGATATTCTCTTGGGTCAAGATCATCTACCAAACTACCATTTCTTAGTTTTCTAAGGAACCTTACATTTAATCAGTGTAACATGTGCTATCACACAACTGGTCAATCTTACTACAACATCAGTGAGGCCATAACCTGAAAAATCACTGAAGAACACTGTTGTACACATTCTTATATTAAACAATGTTCTTTATAGGCTGTAACAGGTATTATTTATTTTAAAATTAGTATAAAGTACTAAAATGTTTCAGTATTTTATTTCAAGCATGATGCAGGAGGCTAGTTTTTCAACACAACCGTGAGGTGTTGTAATCTGTAAATCTTTTATTGTTTGCTTTGTCTACCTTGACTTGTTTTTCTGTTTGGATACGGAACTGGAATTATGTTGTACATCTTTTCACTGCGCACTGTAAATATCATTTGTTTATACATTTTAGAACGAAGGCAAAATAAACCACTGAATGTATTGTTACCTTTTGTATTTCTGAGTACTTGAATATATTAGTTTTGTAAACTATTCCTAGATGGCATTAAATACCCATACCCTTTTCATTTGGTTCTGGACAAAAACAACAAAAAAGTGTGTTTTGCTTTATCGTAAAGCCACATCGGGCTATCTGCTGAATCCACGGAGGGGAATCGAACCCTTGATTTTAGCGTTGTAAATCCGTAGACATACCGCTGTGCTGGCGGGGGGCGAACGAAAAAAGAACATGTATAAATTAACTTTTTCATTTTGTGGAACGTATTACATGTTTCTATAGAGCATTTGCCTGTCTTATTCATTGCATAATATCTGAATCTAATATCCTTACAGTGATTATAAACATTCCAGAACTGTGAACATTCATTCTGGTTGATAACAGCTAGCAAACTGATGAACTGAGCTCGGTGACCACATCAAAGTTTACATTGGTAATGATTTATAATGCTGAAGACGTATTCCAGTTTATTTGTTGTCGTTTTTTTTTTTTCAAATTATGATTTACATTAAAAAAATCCACTAAATGAGGATATAAACTTTTTGATAGACTAACTTAGAAAGAAAACAATCGAAACTAATTTGAGGAAAGAATGTTTTGAAGAAATTTGGAGCACAAAGATAATTTAGATTAAAAGAAAATTTATTGACAAGAGTGTTTGAAATTTGCGCAAAGCTACACGAGGGCTATCTGCACTAGTCGTCCCTAATATAGCAGTGTAAGACTAGAGGGAAGGAAGTTAGTTTTCACTACCCAACTCTTGAGCTACTCTTTTACCATCGAATAGTGGGATTAACCGTCACATTATAACGCCCCCCGGGTGAAAGGACGAGCATGTTTGGTGCGACAGGGATTCGAATCTTCAGAGTAGGAGTTGAACGCCTTAACACATCCGGCCATAGCGGGACCGACTGGAGTGAGTCCTGAACATTGCATGAATATTGTTATCTGTAATTCTATCAGAAAATTGAATTTTCTAGAAAATAAATCAAAACATAAGATTTATGTTTATTATTTTGACACCTAGTACTTACTAATCCAAAGCAGCCATTAATAAATGATTTGTAACACAGATATTTATGATAAACATATAGCTGCGGTCCAACCATTGTGTGCGACCGCCCACGAGGCTTTTCACTCACTACCAGAGCTAATTAAATATATAATGAATAGCTTGTCAGGGTCTTTCAGATCTTGGTGCACACTTTTCCTAATGACCACTTAAACCATTACAATACTGGCTTTGCACTACACCATTTAAGTGCAAAATGAGTAGATTTTCATAACTAAATTATACATTTGCTAAATTAAAAAACCTTTGCAGCAACAGAACAGAATGTAAAGTGAAATATGCACTAGATTGTTATTTTGTAGCAACCTAGGCTTCCCCAATACAAGAATGTTTTCTATACGATGATAATTTTTAAAGAAGCCCTAAAGTTAATGGTAACCTGAAACGTAACACATAAAATTGGAAGTGAAGAAGTTTATTTATGTAGGTAAATTGTTCTTATAAAATAAAGCTCTTCTTTCTGAATCAGTCAGACATAACTCGATACTGCATGCGTAAAGAAAAAGACATGCACGCAGTTCTTTGTATTCTGAAAGGTGGCGTGTATTTATGATCGGCAAAACTTGAAAAATAAAAGTAATTATAAAGCATATTTTATTTACACGATAAGCAGGCTACTCAAATAGAAGTAGCTTTACTTTGCTATTTTAATTTTATTAATTGCAGGTAATAAACCTTATCATATTGACTTTGATGAACACTAGATTGGAGGTTTCCGCCACCTGTTGAGGCGGGAAGTCAGTTTTAATTATAAAAGTAGGGCAAGCACCAGTACAAAATTACCAATAGTGTATGTTTCGTACCATACCTTCTCATAATCTAACTTGTGATCAATGCAGTTCATGCCCAAGTAACAAAAGCCGAAAGAACGTAGTTGTGATATATATTTTCCAGACGGCTTGTATGAGTACAAAAAACTTTAATTATAATGAAGTATACAACAACGTTTCGACTTTCTTGGGTCACCTTCAGGTTAACAAAGAGAGTTTGTTAGTTGTTATATTTTAGTAAAGCTGATTACTTCAAGTACAAATCTGATTTCAATTGTTTTCACTTTTTACCTATCATTTTATTTATTTTCAATTACTATATGATTTTCTATTATATATTCTAATTATTTTCTAGCAAATCACATTATTTGCATACACTTATTTAATAATTAATCATTATAAATAATCACAGTTTATTTTAATTTATCTAAAAATAAAACGTTAGAAATAACATATTATTCTGTTGTTTATTTTTATACATAACTTTCAGCGGCAAAATATAATGCATGGTTAGTTCAATTTATTTATAAGCAAACTTACACAATAAAGGGTTAGAACTTATATTCCAAACTATATCACTGTTATTTATATCAGTGTCACGTATATCACTATCACATATATTACTGTCACTTATATCACTATCACTTATATCACAGTCACTTATATCACTATCACACATATCACTGTCACTTATATCACTATCACATATATCACTATAACACATATAACTGTCACTTATATCACTATCACATATATCACTGTCACTCATATCTATTTCACTTATATCAGTGTCAATTATATCACTGTCACTTATATCATCTATCACACATATCGCGCTCAGCTCATCACTTGATATCAGTGTCGCTTATATCACTCGTCACTCATATCACTCTCACTTATAATCACTGTCACTCGTATCACTCTCGCTTATATCACCAGATCACATATGCCGCTGTCACTTTATCACTGTAAGCTTATGTCACCAGATCACGTATATCGCTGTCACTTATGCCGCTATCACGGCTATCACTGTCAAAGCATGTTGCTGTCACTTATATCGGTTGACTTAGCGTCGCTGTCGCTTATATCACTATCGCATGTCGTCACTGTCAAAGCGTGTCACGGATCACATATATCACAAAAGCTTGTATCGGTTGATCACTCGTATCGCTGTAAAGCTTATATCACTATCACTTATATCGCTGTCGCGTATATCGCTGTCACGTGTATCACCTCTCACTTGTATCGTTTGTCGCGTATGTCGCTTGTCGTTTATATCACAGTCACGGTCATATCCCTATCATATATCGCTGTCACTTATGTCATCGGGTCACGTATATCACTTTCAGCTTTATATCGGTTGTCAGCGTATATCACTTTCACTCATATCGCTGTCGCATATATCGCTTGATAAAGCGCGTCAATGTCGCATATATCGCTGTCAAGCGTATATCGCTGCGGGCATATAATCACTGACGTATATATCACGTCGTTTTGTAATCACTATTACTTTTATCGCTGTCACTTATATCGCTGTTACTTTATCACTTGTCACTTATGTCGCTGTCGCATATATCGCTGTCACTTTTATCACTGTCACTTTTATCACTGTCGCATATATAAGCGTGTCGCCTATAATCGGTTGTCACTTGCGTTGCTGTTGGCTATCAATCGCTTAAGTCGTTATATCGCTGTCGCATATATCGCTTGTCACGTGTATCGCAATCACGTATATCGCTATCACGTGTATCGCTGTCACATATATCACTGTTACTTTTATCACTGTTTGCTTATAACACTTTCAGCTTATATTGCTGTCACGTATATCACTGTGACTTATATCACTATCACGTATATCAATACCACATGTGTCGCTATCACATTATCGTTTCTCAAAGCTTCTGTCGTTGTCACATATATCACTGTCGCCTATATGGGTTAATATTATCACTTAACAGTGATGTGGGCGCGCATTACATTACTATAAATTCTATCACTGTCACTTATGTCACTATCGCATATATCGCTGTCACGTATATCGCTATCACATGTATCCCTATCACTTATATCACTCGTCACTTATATGGCTATCACATATCACTATCGCATATATCGCTTGTCACTTTATCACTGTCACTTATATCGCTATCACGTATATCGCTGTAAAGCTTATAACACTTGTCGCGTATGTCACTCTTACATATGTCACTGTAATTTATATCAGTGTCGCCCCATATCAATGTTGATTATATCGGCGTCGCTCATATCGTTATCACATGTAATCACTTGGACTTATATCACTGTCACTTATATGACTTTCACATATATACTACTATCATTTATATGAATATGGCATTTGATCATTATCACGTGTATCACTCTCACTGGTATCATTGTCACATATACCACTATAACATAGATGGCTTGAACTTGCATGTCGCTTGTCGCATATATCACTGTCACTTTTATCACTATCACTCATATCACTCTCACTTATATCCATATCACTTATATCACTATGACATATATCACTGTCACTTATATCACTATTACTTTGATCACTGTCATTTATATCACTATTACTTCTATCACTGTCAGTTATATCACTATCAGATATATCACTGTCACTTTTATCACTGTCACTTATATCACTATCAGAAGTATCACAGTCACTTATATGACAGTCACTTATATCAGTGTCACTTATATCACTGTCACTTATATCACTATCACTTATATCACTATGACATATATCACTGCCACATATATCACTGTCAATTATATCAGTATTACTTTTATCACTGTCATTTATATCACTATTACTTCTATCACTGTCACTTATAACACTAACACATATATCACTGTCACTCATATCACTATCACTTATATCACTATCACTTATATCACAGTCACTTATATCAGTTGAAGCGCTTATATCACCGTTGGCTATCACTCGTCACTTATGTCGCTATCACATATGCCGCTGTCACATATATCGCACTGTAACTTATATCTTTTCAACTTATATTAGCTTTAAAGCTTATATCGCTGTCACAGATATCACTGACGCATCGTTGATATCGCTGTAAGTTATATCAGTGTCAATTATATCACAGTCACGTATAACACTATCACGTATATCAGTGTCTCATATATCACTGTCACTTATGTCACTGTCATATATATCAATGTCACTTATATCACTATCACATGTATCACTATCACATATATCACTATCACATGTATCACTATCAATCTTATCTCGTTGGTATATATATCATTGCTGCTTATGCCACTGTCACATATATCACTGTCACTTATATCAATGTGACTTATGTTTCGCTATCATATATATCGCTGTCACTTATATCGCTATCACATATGTCATTTCGTTGATTTTATTGCTGTCACTTATATCACTATCAATTATATCACTATGACATATGTCACTGTCACGTGTATCACAGTCACTTATATCACTATCACTTATATCACAGCCACTTATATCACTGACACTTATATCACTATCACATATGGCGCTGTCACGTGTGTCACTATCGCATATATGACTATTACGTTTTCACTATCACGTGTATCACTGCACTTATATCACTGCCACTTTATGTCGTGTCATTATCACTTATATCATTGTCACGTATATCGTTGTCGCTTTATGTCACTGTCGCTTTATCAATGTCACTTATAATAATTTGTCTTTTGTCACTATCACATATATCACTGTCACCGCATGTCACTATCGGATATATCACTGTCAATTAACACTGTCACTGATATCGCTGTCCCTTGGCTATCAGTGTCACTTGTGCTGCTGTCACATATGCCACTATCGGATGTATCACTGTCACTTATATCACTATCAAATATATCAGTGTCGCTTATATTACTGTCACGTATGTCAGTGTTTGCTTGTTTTGTTACTCTACTTTCATCACTGTATGTACATGTCGCTATCACGTATGTCAGTTGTCGCATATTTTCGCTCGTCATATATATCACTGACACTTATATCGCTATCACATATATCACTGTCACATATATCATTTCACTTATATCGCTAACATCACATATCACTGACACGTCATTGATATCGCTGTCACTTATATCGGTGAATTATATCACTCTCGCTTATATCACTATCACTTATATCACGGTCTTATATCACTGTCACTTATCACTGTCACTTGCATCAGTTGTAACTTATATCACTGTCACATATATCAATGTCACTTATATCACTATCACGTCTATCGCTTGTCACTTATATCACTTTCACATATATAACTGTCACTTCGCGCACTTTGCTCATATCACTGTCACGTATGTCACTATCACGTATATCACTGACACATCACTCCATATCGCTGTCATTTTACTTTTAGTGTCAGTTATATCACTGTCACTAATATCACTATCACTTATATCAGAGTCACTATTATATCATTTATCACATATATCACTATCGGATATATCACGATCCGCATGTGTCACTGTGTCACATATCATTGTAACTTTTATCGCTGTTGCTTTAACACTGTTATTTAAATCACTATCACATATATCACTTTGACACGTCACTGATAACGCTGTCACTTATAGCGGTGTCAGTTATATCACTGTCACTTATATCACTATCACTTGTATCACGGTCATTATATCACAGTCGCTTATATCATACTCACACTTATATCGCTATGACATTCTATCACTGTCACTTGTCACTATTACTTTGAACACTTGTCACTTATATCACTGTTACTTCTATCACTTTCACTTATATCACTATCACAAATATCACTGACACATCATTGATATCGCTGTCACTTATATCAGTGCCATTATAATCACTCTCACTTATATCACTATCATATATCACAGTCACTTATCGCTATCATACTCTATATCACTTGTCACTTATATCACTGATCAAAGCATCAGTGATCAAGCTTATATCACTATCACATATGCCGCTTTTGTCATATATATCGCTGTCACTTATATCTCTTTCAGCGTATATTACTTTCACTTGTATCACTATCACAAGGTATCACTGACACATCATTGATATCGCTGTAAGTTATATCAGTGTCAATTATATCACAGTCAGTGTATAACACTATCACGTATATCAGTGTCTCGTATATATCACTGTCGCTTATGTCACTGTCATATATATCAATGTCACCCTTATATCACTATCACATGTATCACTGTCACTTATCTCATTGGTGGTATATATCATTGCTGCTTATACCACTGTCGCATATATCACTGTCACTTTATCAGTGTGAACTTATGTCACTATCATATATGCTCACTGTCGTCTTATATCACTATCACATATATCATTTGTGATAAAAGCTTTGGTTGCTGTCGTTTATGTCACTATCAATTATATCGCTATGACGTATGTCGCTGTCACGTTATTGTCACGGTCACTTATATCACTATCACTTATGTCACGGTCGCTTATGTCACAGCCGCCTTAATCACGCACTTATATCACTATCACATATAAAACTGTCACATGTCGCTGTCTATCACAAAGTGACTATCACGTTTTTCGCTATCACATGTATCACTGCACATGTATCACTACCACGTATGTGTATTCATCGCTTATATCATTGTCACGCGTATGTCGTTTGTCACTTATGTCGCTGTCGCTTTTGTCAGTAATCGCTATAATAGCTTATCTTTTTTTTACTTTATCACATATGTCCCTGTCGCTTATATCACTATCAGATATATCACTGACAGTTAACAGGGATGTCACTGATATGCGCAAACGTCCCTTGTATCGGTGTCAAAGCGTGCCGCTGTCACGTATTTACCGCTATCGGATATATCACTATCGCTTATATCACTTTATCACGTATATCAGTGTCAGCTTATGTTGCTGTCGCATATATCGGTGTTTGCTTATTTTGATTACTCGCTTTTATCACTGTTACGTATATCACTGTATCACGTATATCGGTGTCGCATATTTCACTGTCGCATATATCACTTTGACACTTATATCACTAACTGCATATATCACGACGCATCGTTGATAATCGCTTACAAGCTTATATCGGTGTCGGTTATGTCACTCTCACATATCCCTGTCACTGTCGCTTATCATCAGTGTGTCATGTCACTGTCACATATATCAATGTCGTATATCACTATCACATCTGTCGCTGTCACTATGTCACTTTCACGTATATAACTGTCGCTTACATCGCTTTTGCTCATATCGCTTGTCGCTTATGTCACTATCACGTATATCACTGACACATCACTCGTATCGCTGTCATTTTGTTGGTTGATCATGTCGCTGTCACTAAATATCACTATCGCTTATATCACGGTCATGTAATCACTATCACATATCACTATCGGATATATCACGATCACGTATGTCACTGCGTCGCGCATGTCACTTAACTTTTGTCGGCTGTTACTTATAATCGCTGTTGTTTAAACAACAAATCGCTTGTCACGTATATCACTGACACATCACTATGATGGCTGTCACTGTATCGGTGTCAGTTATATCGCTGTCACTTATATCACTATCAGTATGTCACGGTCGCTTCTATGCGATTAAGCATGTCACTCGCATATCGCGCATGACGCTATCACTGTCGCCATTATATCGCTATTACTTTGAACACTGTCACTTTGTCGCACATGTCGCTGTTAATACTGTCGCTTATATGTCACTGTCACAAATATCACTTTGTTGCGTCGTTGATATCGCTGTCGCTTGTATCGGTTGCCAGTTATATCACTCTCTCTTATATCGCTATCGCTTATATCACGGTCGCATATCACTCGCATATCGCACTTGGTGCGTATCGCTGTCAGCGTATGTCACTGTTACTTATCGCTTTCGCTTTATATCTCTGTCACCAGATATCGCTGTCGCATATATCACTGTCGCGTATATCGGTTGTCGGGTTGCATACTATCACTTGTATCACTGTCACTTATATCACTATCACATATGCCCGGCTGTCGCGTATATTTGCTGTCATTAAGCACATATCGTAATTATCATATATGTCATTGTCTGTTGTGTCACTTAATCGCTGGCATCGTATGCACTTATATCACTGTCACAAATATCACTTTCACATCATCGATGTTAGCTGTCGCTTATATCGGTTAATCGGTTATATCACGGTCGCATATACACTATCACGCGTTGTATAAACGTATATCGTATGTCAGTAAGCATGTAACTATCACGTGTATGTCACTTGATCGCTGTCTCGTTGCCATATATATCATTTGCTACTTGTATCACTGTCGCGTATATCGCTGTCGCTTGTTTCGGTTATTACGACGTAATCGCTATCGTATATATCATTTGTCACTGATATCGCTATTACATGTACCACTGTCCGTTGTATATCGCTGTCGGCGCTATATCACTGTTAGCGTATTGCTATCTTCATATCGCATATATAACTATCACATGTATCGCTTGTCAAAGCTTGTCTCGTTTGCTGCTTATATCACGTCGCTTGTTTCAGTTGTGACTTGTATCGTTATCACGTTTATCGCTGTCACGTATATCGTTGTCGCTTATATCGCTGGCACATATATCGCTGTCACGATATTACTGTATGTCGCTGTCATCGGTTTGTTTTTTATCCTATAAACTTTTGTCGCTGTTATCATGTATCGCTATCGCGTATATCGCTGTCGCATATCATCGTTTGTTTGCTTGTATCGCTGGCACGCGTAATATCGCTGTCACGTATGTTACTGTCGCGTATATCAGTGTTTGCGCATTTATCATATCATCTTTTATCGCTGTTATTATGTATTGTCACTGTCACATATATCGCTGTCGCATATATCGTTGTCATATATATCGTTGTGCCCGCTTTATCACAGGTCACGTATATCACTTGTGACATATCAGTGTCACTTGTATCCGCTATCACGTTTATCACTTGTCGCTTATATCGTTGTCACTTCATATCGCTATCGCTATACCACTGTCATATGTGTCGCTGTCACGTTTTTTTCACTATCACGTGTATCACTGTCGCTTATTCGTGGGGTTGATAAGCATATATCATTGTCGCTTATATCACTGTCGGCTTTTATCAATGTCATTATAATACATAATATGTTATATCGCTATCACGTATGTCACTGTCCATTAACACTGTTTGCTGATGTCGCTGTCGCTGTATCGGTTTGTCTTAAGCGCATGTCGCTGTCACATGGCGTCACTATCGGATGTATCACTATCATTTATGTCACTATCACGTATATCGGTGTCACTTATATGCTTGTGTCATATATATGAGTTGGCTTATTTATTACTCTCACTTTTATCACTGTGCGTATGTATCACTTATCACATATATCGAGTATCGCATGTTTCGCTGTCGCATATATCACTGACGCTTATATCGCTGTCACATATATCACTTGTCACGTATATCGATTGTCACTTATATCACTAACGCATATATCACTTGACGCATCGTTGATGTCGCTGTCGCTTATATCGGTGGTGACAGTTATATCACTGTCACTTATGTCACTATCGCTATATCGCGGTCACGTATGTCACTGTCGCTTATATCATTGTCGGCATGCTTGCCGGTTGTAATCAACGTATCACTGTCACTTATGTCACTGTCACATCTATCACTGTCACGTATCGCTTTCACATATATAACTGGCGCATTCGCACGTCACTTTGCTCATATCGCTTACGTCACGTATTCGCTTTATCACGTATGTCACTGACGCATCACTCGTGTTAAACGTCGTTTTTTGTTGATTGTCAGTTATATCACTGTCACTAATGTCGCTATCACTTATATGCACGGTCACTTAATCACTATCGCATATATCGCTGTCGCATATATCACGATCACGTATGTGTCGCAGTCACGTATGTCGCTGTAACTTTTGTCGGCTGTTGCTTATAACGCTGTTGTTTAAATCACTTTATCACATATATCACTGGGCACGTCACTGATGTGCGCTGTCGTACCGCTTATGTCGGTTGTCATTATATCACTGTCACCATACATGTCACTGTCACTTATGTCACGGTCATTGTCACGGTCGACTGTATCATCTCACGTTATATCGCTGTGACGCATATCACTGTCGCTTATGTCGCTGTTAACTTCAATCACTTTTGCTTATATCTCTATCACGAGATATCACTGTAACTTATATCGGTGTCGGTTACATCACTATCACTTATGTCGCTTACATTAAAAGCATGTCAGTTATATCAGTGCACTTATCAGGTGTCGGTTGCATCACTATCGCATCATATCATTTGTCGCATATCGCTATTACATATATCGTTTGTCGCTTAATCGCTTTCAGCACTTATGTCACTTGCATTATATCACTGTCACCCAGGTATCGCTGACACATCATCGATATTGCATGTCGCTTATATCGGTGTCAGTTATATCACAGGTCACATATAACTCTATCGCATTGTGTCGCTGTCGCGTATATCAGTGTCACTATATAAACTATCACGTGTATCACTTGTCGCTTATCTCATTGCCGTATATATCGTTTGCTGTTTATATCGCTGTCACGTATATCACTGTCGCTTGTTTCAGTTGTGACTTATATCGCTATCATATATATCAGTGTCGCTTATGTAACTATCGCATATCGCACTGTCGCATATATCATTGTCATATATATCATTTGCTGCTTATATCACTATCATCACGTAATCACTATCACATGTCATATTACGTGTATCAATGTCACATATATCGTTGTCGTATGTATCGTTGCTGCTTATATCACTGTCATTATATCAGGGTTGACTTATATCACTATCACATATATCACTTGCCACTTTTATCACTGTCATTTATATCGCTTTCAGTTATATAACCGTCACTTACATCACTTTTGCTTATATCACTGTCATTATATCACTCTCACATATATCTGACACATCACTGATATCGCTGTCACTTATATCAGTGTCAATTATATCACTGTCACTTATACCACTATTACTTATATCACTGTCACTTTTATCACTGTTACTTATAACACTGTCACTTATATCACTATCACATATATCACTGACACAACACTAGCTGCTTTCCCTCTTGTCTTACACTACTAATTTAGGGACCGCTCGGTCAGATAGCCTTCGTGTAGGTTTAGGCAAAATTCAAAAAGAAACAAACAAATATGGATTACAGACGACAGAAAAAAAAAGCGGATGGTTGTTCACCAATGAGTGTTACTTTTTTTTGTTTGTCGAGGTTGTTGTACCGTGTTCATATTCCTGGTGTGATACTATTTATTCAGTCCTTACAGTTTAGCAAATGCTCTGTGTTTTTTAGATTGCACACAATTAAAAATAAAAGCATCTATGTCACTTATGTGTAAAATAACCTGATACCCAAAAAATACCAATAGATATCATGTTTGATATCAATGGCTATACGTGTATGTATTATTTGCGAATCGGCAACTCAGCGGTAAGTGTGAGAGCCAAAACCCCTTAAATTCAGGTTTCGATACCCACGGTAGGCACAGCACAGGTAGGTCATTCAATAGCTTTGTGCCTAATAACAAACAAAATAGTGTTTCTGATTCGAACAATTTTGTGAACAATGATTTTTTTCGTGTTTCTTAGGATATGTGTCATTGACATTTTACATTTAATTTACTTAGCTTTATTTGATATTTATTTTTGTATCGCACAGATAAGCTAGCACAATTGAATTGAAAAACTGTCGTTGATTGCTAAAGAATGAAAAGAACAATCAACATGAACAAGAAACAATATATATTAGCATTTATTTATTTATGTCTGTTTTAAATGTTTGACTCTATTACTGTGGTATCATCAACACAATTTACACATGAATGTTTCAATCATTCAGTTTGTACGTAACACGTGTTTGTGTTTTTCTTATTGCAAAACCACATTGAGCTGTCTGTTGAGCACACCGAGGGGAATCGAATCTCCGAGTTTAGCGTTGTAAATCCGTAGACTTACCGCTCTACTAGTGGGGGGAGGGTACTAAGTGCTAAGAATAGTTGTAAGTCCGTAGACTTACCGCTCTACTAGTGGGGGGAGGGTACTATGTGCTAAGAATAGTTGTAAGTCCGTAGACTTACCGCTCTACTAGTGGGGAGGGTACTATGTGCTAAGAATAGTTGTAAGTCCGTAGACTTACCGCTCTACTAGCGGGGGGAGGGTACTAAGTGCTAAGAATAGTTGTAAGTCCGTAGACTTACCGCTCTACTAGTGGGGGGAGGGTACTATGTGCTAAGAATAGTTGTAAGTCCGTAGACTTACCGCTCTACTAGTGGGGAGGGTACTATGTGCTAAGAATAGTTGTAAGTCCGTAGACTTACCGCTCTACTAGTGGGGGGAGGGTACTATGTGCTAAGAATAGTTGTAAGTCCGTAGACTTACCGCTCTACTAGCGGGGGGAGGGTACTAAGTGCTAAGAATAGTTGTAAGTCCGTAGACTTACCGCTCTACTAGTGGGGGGGAGGGTACTATGTGCTAAGAATAGTTGTAAGTCCGTAGACTTACCGCTCTACTAGTGGGGGAGGGTACTATGTGCTAAGAATAGTTGTAAGTCCGTAGACTTACCGCTCTACTAGTGGGGGAGGGGGGTACTATGTGCTAAGAATAGTTGTAAGTCCGTAGACTTACCGCTCTACTAGTGGGGGGAGGGTACTATGTGCTAAGAATAGTTGTAAGTCCGTAGACTTACCGCTCTACTAGTGGGGGGAGGGTACTATGTGCTAAGAATAGTTGTAAGTCCGTAGACTTACCGCTCTACTAGTGGGGGAGGGTACTAAGTGCTAAGAATAGAATAAACGTATTTTATTATGCAAGAATTTACCAGTACAACTTTTATAAGACAGTTTGTTAAAAGCATATGCTCTGAATCAAACCATGTGTTAAGGTGTGCGACTCGTAATCTGAGGGTCGCGGGTTCGCATCTCCGTCTTGCCAAACATGCTCGCCATTTCAGCTGTGGGGGCGTTATATAGTGACGGCCAATCCCACTATTTGTTGGTAAAAGAGTAGCCCAACAGTTGGTGGTGGGTTTGTTTGTTTTTTGGAATTTCGCACAAAGCTACTCGAGGGCTATCTGTGCTAGCCGTCCCTAATTTAGCAGTGTAAGACTAGAGGGAAGGCAGTTAGTCATCACCACCCACCGCCAACTTTTGGGCTATTCTTTTACCAACGAATAGTGGGATTGACCGTCACATTATACGCCCCACGGCTGGGAGGGCGAGCATGTTTAGCGTGACTCGGGCGCGAACCCGCGACCCTCGGATTACAGTCGCACGCCTTACGCGCTTGGCCATGCCAGGCCGTGGTGGTGGGTGGGGATGACTTAGGGACGGCTAGCGCAGATAACCCTCAGTAGGTTTGCGCGAAATTCAAAACAAACAAACCATGCAAAAAACCAAACCAAAAGTGTTCCCTTTAGAAAACGTTATTTATTAATAAGTTTGTAGTCGTTAGAAGATTCTGTCTTCGATGTTGTTGTTATGTATCTGTATGTATCACTGACTTAATCTAGTTCAAGAACAACAATGGCTGTTCAGGAAACTAGTGATGTGATAACGCCTACATCACTACTATGTCTGTGGCATTCCGGCCAGCCTTAAGAGTACTGGTATATTCGAAAAGCCTCGTCGGCACATGATATATCAATAATGTGGTATGGTTGACACATTATTTTTTCTTTAACTCAGATTATTGGTATATTTATATGAATGCATAACACGGTGATCGACAAAATAATGAAAGAAGAATTGGATCAATATAAATATGTTTAAATACAATTTACATTTCGAGTATGACAAGTTACTGACAAATGAGGAACTCTTTTCTGGCTGCTTTCCTCACTATCACATTTCTTACCATTCCTTCAATAGAATGTACATAAATAAAGTTGCTTAACCTAATAACACGTAAAAACTCAATCAATTGTAACAAATGAGAGATCTCTATGCGTATACGATTTATTATTGTTAAGATTCCCAACCTTTTGACGCGTTCTATTGTTTCTGAAGTCAAATCAATAAAAATCGGGGCAGGAATTTAACTTTAATATCTTTCTATCAAGGCTCAAAAGAATTTTGGGTTTGAACGACAGTCTGGTACTCGGAAAATTGTGTTTCTTTTCACTTAGCGCAATGAGAAAGTTAACGCATTTGAAGTGGATGGTCTCGAGTCTTAAGTTTTAGAGAAGCAATCAGAGTAAGAGGTTGTCAAGACGCGGAAGATGCCAACTCAAACCCGGAGAGAAAGTCGTGAATTTGTTTGTTTGTTTGTTTGGGAATTTCGCACAAAGCTACTCGAGGGCTATCTGTGCTAGCCGTCCCTAATTTAGCAGTGTAAGACTAGAGGGAAGGCATCTAGTCATCACCATCCACCGCCAACTCTTGGGCTACTCTTTTACCAACGAATAATGGGATTGACCGTCACATTATACACCCCCACGGCTGGGAGGGCGAGCATGTTTAGCGCGACGCGGGCGCGAACCCGCGACCCTCGGATTACGAGTCGCCCGCCTTACGCGCTAGGCCATGCCGGGCCTTCAGAGAAGTCGTGAAGAGGAACCGTTGTCCGCTGGTTGCAATCGAAGCGCGTGTAATTGCAGCACGTGGTGATAGCGTCAGTCAGAGTTTAGTGGAAAAGGTAGAAGTGTGACCAAATGCACAAGTTTGTGTTTGCTTGGTTGTCAAAAGCTGTGTGAAATTTTGAAAGTTAAAATGATATATAGGATATAGGATAAAACTGATCCAATTGAATTAACAAGACAACAACTCTTTTCAGGGCGCTAGAATAAAACTATTTTATGCCCTGGCTTATTTAGATGGAGGGGGAACCGGGTACCAATTTCTGGAGTCATTTCAATGGAAACAGATGTCCTTGAGATGTTCTTGTCGTAAGAGGCTCCACCTACCGCTGTTATGCTTTCGACTGCTTTACTATTGTGTTAACTCATTGGCCCGATTAAGAAGACCTGGGAGGAGATAAACCCTTAGCCAATCGTTTGCACAGATCTTCTGTAGCTATACTAGATAAGTTAGGTTATCAAGGTGAGAGAAAGTGTGACTAACATTCCAGTGGAATAAAAGAAATTCTGTTCGGAGAAGTAAGACTTAGATTTATGAGAGATAAAAGCAAACAGAAACCGTCATTCTAAAGTGTCATTATTACACACAAACCGACGGTCATAAGAAGTTTCCGATTTGCCTCACACATAACTAACCAAGGTTAGTGTGTTGATAGGAGAATCTCTTGACTGAGTCCTCTGACAGAACTTGATTATGCCCAGATAGAAATAACACTATGGTCCTTTATTATGATAATCACTACACTATGTTTCCTGCACCATCTCATCAGGCGACCTTTAACTCCCACCCTTATTCTTCCAATCCAATTCAGCAGGTTTCACTGACACAGTGTGGACCTAATCAACAGGGTTATGATCTAGAATGTCCAATGTCTGAAGGCATGCTTCAACAGGGCTGGCACTCTCCATTTTACCCAATTTCTAGCACTAACGGCAACTCGTGTGCCCATATGGCCTCAAACCCAAACTGTTATGAGGAATGGTCTCAGTCGCAAGGTTCGTTATCTAAATCTAGTCTTTGTTCCAACGTAGGTATACCAGTAAACTTATCTTCGACTGCCAGTCAACAGTGGAATTTCGGACTTCCCCCCTATAGACAGCAAGATATTTTGTCCAACTGTCAGGGAATAGTTAGTTTGACGGAAGTAGCTCATTCCAATGACAACGGAGGAGTAGTTCCGACGGAGGTCCCTGTCTCCATGCTCTGGAATCAACGTTAATATAGTTCCGTCACCGGATAGTTCCTACCAGTCTCAACCACAACATGCACATAGTCCGTACGAATGGATGAAGCCACCGTCCTACCAAGAATCAGACCAATTACGCCCAGGTTTGTTATCAAAACGTTTTGATATATTGTTATTTTTGATACCTTGAACTGTTCCCTTTTATTTTCTATCTAACAGTTTTCTCTGTCTTCACGTATTTCTAAATATTCTCAGTATTATTCAAATATCACAATTTATAATATAGTGTTTTTTGAAGATGTAACACAAAATAATGTTGCGATGAGTTTGTTATATGTTGTATATGCGACATTCAAATAGAGTCTAATATGGCAGGAGCATTTAGCATTAACAGTTGGTCCCTTTCTAAGTAATCACAAAGGGCTATCTGTGTTCTGCCCACCACGAGTATCGAAATCCAGTTTTTAGCGTTGTAACTGCAGACTTATTGCTGAACCACTGGAGGACAATAATTAATATGTATAATACTGGTTCAAACAGTGAAATAATGTCTACATCTACCAAATACAGAGTTGATGAAATTAAAAAAAAAAGTGTAGGCGAAGCACTAAACCTTTCTTTTTAAAACGTGTTATATGAAAGTAATATATGTATATATAAGAAAAAAGGGATATAATTTTTAGCCCTAATTTTTATTTTTATATATATAATTTTGATCTTCTGAGGCTATCTGCCGCCGTCCCAAATTCTGAACAACTAACCATCTACTCTGAAGGATTTGATTGTCATTCTTTTAACTCACTGACAGCATAAAGTGTGGGAAATAATTTTGTGTATCTCATAGCTAGTAGCGTGGCTCCAGTACAGGACCAAACTGTTTTGTTCTTTTGTTGTTAAAACTGTATTTTGTTCTCTTAACAAAGTCATTTAGTGGCACTTTACAAATTTACAGTTGTGAACAAATATTTAAAATGCATTGGATTTAGCTTTTTGTTGAAAACAATGAAGTATATACCAGTTGATATCTCACTACCAGAACTGCAGCTCGGCAGTTCAACGCCCTTGGCAGGTTATCATATTAGCGCCCTCCCCCTAATTCTCTTGTGCGTGCCATTGCAAGCTATTTCGGTTATTTTCCCGGCTTTTACAGTTTTGCGCCTTGGGTGTTTACTCCGCTTACCACGCCCTAGTTACGAATCTACTTATTGCTTTTAACACAACCAAATTTATACAGTATTTTGGTCCACTCTTGCCGCATTTTGTGGTTAATATGATTAAGTAAATTTACATAATTTATTTTTCAAACTTATCCATCCGTGATCAAATTTATATATTATGGGAATAGTTTTTTTTTTGTTTGGGAATTTCGCACAAAGCTATTCGAGGGCTATCTGTGCTAGCCGTTCCTAATTTAGCAGCGTAAGACTAGAGGGAAGGCAGCTAGTCATCACCACCCACCGCCAACTCTTGGGCTACTCTTTACCAACGAATAGTTGGATTGACCGTCACATTATACACCCCCACGGCTGGGAGGGCGAGCATGTTTAGCGCGACGCGGGCGCGAACACGCGACCCTCAGTTATGAGTCGCACGCCTTACGCGCTAGGCCATGCCGTATGGGAATAGTGAGACAAGAAATCAAAGTATTCGTTGAATTTCGTGCAAAAAAACAACAGTCTAAGGCTATCTGGGCTAGACATTCTTAGTTTAGATGTAATAAACTAGAAGAAAGATGGTTAATTAACACCACCCACGGCCACATATTGGGTTATTTTGTTTTTACTAGTAAAAAGTGGGATCAATCGTCACATAACGCCCCCACGGATGAAAGGGCAAGAATGTTCGGTGAGAGGATTCGATCCCGCACTTTCTTAAAGGTGTGCCCCAAAACACAAAACATCACGGTTTTACTTGTCATTTTGTTGCCATACAGAATGTTCAAGTAATTCATCACTAGATTCACATAATTGTTCACTGTAATATTTTCCTTAAAATTGGAAGATAATTGGAAGCGATGAATTAAATAAAATATTTTAATATATTTTTTGTTTATTCGTAATAAGGCACAAAGCTACAGAAAAGGCTGTTTTGTGAGTGAATATCCTTTAAAAATGTTGAAAAACCAATGGTACATTTTTAGACAGGTTCGAAAAACATGGCGCTTAAGCATTTGTTATCTCCAGCAGCTTTATGTCGAACTAGTTTTATAGTCGTAGTGAAAACTTTGACCATTCAACAGTCTGAAGATCAACGTTCATATGTAAACGATATATCAGTTGCATAGTCCATTCTACACTATCGAAAGTTATAAATGAAAATAAAGGAACTTAAAGCCACTAATATATCATAGTATAGCCTACAAGTTTGGATTAACTTAGCACGAGAAGGAAATATCCTGACATGGTCAGGTGGTTAAGGCGCTCGACTCGTAGCCCGAGGGTCTCATGTTCGAATTCTTCTCACATCAAACATACTTATCCTTTCAGCCGTGGGGACGTTATAATAATGTCGGCCAATCCCACTATTCGTTGGTAAAAGAGTAGCCCAAGAGTTTACAGTGTGTATGTTGATGACTGGCTGCCTTACTGCTAAATTATGGACGGTTAGCGCATATAACCCTTGTGTAGATTTGCGCGAAATTCAAATACAAACAAACAAGAAGTACCTTGATTGAGAGTTCTGTTTGTAGTAATCGTTTACTCGTGTAGTGTCAAGAAAATTGTTTTTGTGTTTAGCAACACAAAGTTGTTGTTGTGTTTTGTTTACATGTAGGTAACTTATCAGAAAAACAAAACGTAGTTCATTAATCAACTTATTGGGCTAAAAAATGACCTACTATCAGTTTTTGATAAATGCAGCTTATCATGATGAGAAAACGATTTTGATTCAGTTTAACTCTGTGTGAAAAAAAAAATTTAATAAGACTATTTATTCACCCTAGAATAGTTCAAGTTTAGCTTAAAGAAATTAATTATTGGTTTACATATAGTGTGATTAACGTATTGTTATGTTTTTAGAAGTAGTATTAGTATATAAACATTCGTTTTCGTTTATTCGTAATACAAATAATCTCACTATAACAAAACGCTAATATTTCTAAATTTAAAAATCTATTTGTTGAGCTGTCCTGCAATAATCAAACACGTACAAATATCAATTGCATATCCTAAGGATGATCCGGTTTCATCATTGAAAAGTAAACTTGAGCAATTTGCAAAACTTTAATAGGTTTGTAAGTTTAGAAGTACTAGATTTAAGTATAAAAAACTTTAAATAAGTAGAATCTTTAGAACTAAAATAATTGGTTAACTATAGTGTGAAGAACTTAAGGACTATTTGTTTTAAATTTCGCTCAAGGCTACATCAGGGTTATTTGCTCTAGTCGTCCCTAATTTAGCAGTAAAACAACAAAGGTAAGGCATTAGTCATCACCACCCATTACCAACTTTTGGGCTACCCTTTCACCAGCGAATAGTGGAATGGATCGTTACATTATAACACCCTAACGGTTGAAAGGGCGAGCATGTTCGGTGTGACGTGTATTCAAACCCGTGATCCCAGATTATGTGTCAAGTATTCTAACCACGTGGCCATGCTAGATCAGTTTGGAAGTATCATAAGTTTTTCACAAATCTTATAAGATAATCATTATTCAATAGGAATATTTTACTTATAACAAATGATGATCTCTCATTTTAACACTTGAGGTTAAGAAACAAAACCTTTCAGATAAAGAAGTTGGAATATATAATTTAATATATTTTGAGTGATTTCCAAAACACTCTATATAAAGATAAGACTTAGCAATGTTCGTCTTAAGCAAAATCTAAACATCTGAAAGCACTATTTATTTTTATCTGATTCATAGGTAAAATTTGAAATTTGAATATTAAGAATTCCGCGCAAAGATACTCAAGGGCTATCTGCGTATAGCCGTCCACAATGTTAATTTACAGACTAGAGAAGAGCAGCACCCTCAGCAAAATTCTATCTGATCTAATAGTGAGTAGGAGTTGGTCTTACTCTAGAAGTACCCATAGCTCTAACGGTTTAAGTTCCTGCGGTAACGAGTATCCAGATTTATGTACCGGGCACTCCAGCCACAGACCAAGTTAGGCCCACAATTCGAACAAACATTATTAAAGCTGATATGTACTTCACGAATACGAACACAGGAACTCAAACCAGTCATCTATAACCCTTTAATAATATTTTTTGAAGTAATTAATGATGTGATATCCAAATATATTGGAAACGTTTGAATCTTTACTAACCTAGGGGTAAAAGTTTTAATACAATAACCAAGAAAATAGCGAAACAAACCGATAAATGACCTTTTTTTGGAAGATTATTAAAAAAGCACATGTATTATATATCTCTTCTACTCCTTTCTATCTATCAGATTATTTTAAACAAACGAGTAAGAATTCGTTGCGCTCACTCACTGTGAGTTGGCCCAAGATTTTACCAGAATCCTGTAACCATAACGTTCACAAGTCTGAATATTTTTATGTAATTTCTGTAATACATAAAAATGTTAAATTTAATAAATAATATTAAACTGCTTTTGGGTGTAATATAGCTTCTTTAATTTCAAACTGTCTTTCACTGGTGTTACTGCCCAATAAACGTTTAAAAACTTGTGATAATAGGGATGACAAGAAGTCCAGTACACAGTTTTTGCATTCTGAAAGTTCGTAATTCGACCTTTATCGTGTATATTTTTACTTTTCAGATGGCTGAATCATGGGACTGAATAAGTTTTAAAACTCGCAAAATATAATTTTATATAATTAATCTGTGTAAGAATGGCTAAAATAAAAATGTTTTTTTTATTATCCATATGAATTATGTTTTCTTTGTTTCTAATACACGTACTGTGTATATGTATAAGATAACTGTTAATATTTGTTGCTAAAACGTTTATCATCAGCATAACAAATTTTAACTATCAAATATATATTCTTGTATAAATCGTACTAAAGAAACGTGCCTCATCAATGAACTTGTAGACTTAACAATTACATTACATTATGGTTCGTAACTCTCCTTACATTCCTGACCTAAGTGGCTAAGCAGTAGTCTTGAGGGATTATAACTCTAAGTTTAAAGGTTCTATCCCAGTATGACGTTCAGCAAAGATAGTTAACCGTGAATTTTTCGCTTAACAAGAACAAACCTTGAACTATTAGAAAATCATAAAAAATTACCTCTACTGAATATTGTGGAGAATGTATGTTCTTTAAGTCGTGGTTCAGGCTTAAAATACTAAAATTTCAGCTAAGAATTAAGTTAAATCGGACATTGTAAATCTCAAACTACTTGAGACCCGAGTCGCAAATTCCGCTGCCATACACGTTCGACAAATTAAAATACTAATTATTTGTGAAAGGAGTCTAAGACCTGCAGGATTGTTTATGGGCCCTGTTACAATCAACATTTTGAAGTTTTCGAAACCTACGGACAAATAATGAGGCGTGAAGTTCTGTTGTTTTCACAGCTGGGTTTATTTTTTGAATATTCTGTTGAATGTAATTTTGAAAAGCAAAGTTATGAATGTGTTTTTCTGTAATGGATATTCAGAACTTTCGAAACTCGGGCTCATACAGAACATGAACATGAAAGTTCGGTCAGTTAGCTACACATTAATTTTAAAACTTTAATGCTCTTTCAACTTACAAAGGGTTAATTGAAATGCTTGCTGAAATAAGATGATTGAAAAATTATATGAGGGCTGTTTATTTAAAAACTGTTTATTTAGAAATGCATTAATATAATACAAGTGTATGTTAAGCATTGCTAACTGGATGTAAATCAGTGACAACTTTTTTCTTTTTTTTGTAAATAACAGTGGCTTTTTTATTTCTCGTGATAACAGAGAACTTTAATAAATAGTGAAAATGTTTTTGTGTTCTCTCTTCACCAAAAGCAACAGCAAACTTTAATGATTCTTCTGATTTGTTTTCGAAAAGTTCCATACTTCTGTAAATTAGTTAATTAGTGGGAAGCAAGAGTCAGCCTATGCTTGTTCAATTCACAGAAATGATAACAACGAAAAGCATCGCTTTTCAGTTTATTTAAGAAATGCACAAAGCACCGCGCGTTCTTCCCTTCAGACTACTGCGGGACAAAAGGATATCAAGAGACACTACCAGCTACACATTGAAGATAATAGGAGCCGCTAGAGATATACTGATGCTTCTGGCGTTGGGGATGGCATTACAGCAGACAATTCTCGGTGACCTCTAGTCTAAGTCCACCTGTGACAAATTATCTCTCAGGAAAACACGTCATCGAACTCAGAACTAGGCGGTACTTTTTGACAGTTACGACAGGCGGTTAGTGTTGAACGTCTTTCCTTAGTATGAATACAAGTTCAGCTACAGCAATAATGAAGGCGGCATTCTGTTGTTTTTTTTCTGTCTCTCTTTCTCGAAACATGGATATGTCATTAGTGAGAGATCATATTGTTAGGTTTCAATAATATTATACCGGTAGAGTATAGTGCTGATATTTATAGTGAATTGTTTCTCCATGACTCCGAATTTTGCCCTTTTGTTACTGTTTTAATAAAGTTATATTTCATATTACATACGCGTGTATTTCAAACGAACATACAAGATTATTAATAATTAAGCTCCCGTTGACAGTTTTATACATTTTACAGCAAGATTATAGCAGATTAGTGTTGAATAGATTCTTTGAATGTTGTCTTTCGAATGACGGAGACTTAAAAACTGAAACCCAGTAGTGCTAACATTTGTCCAGCTTAACTTTTTTAGAATCTGAAACGTTCAAATTAAGAGGACTATGTGAGAAAAAAAAAACGGAAGCTTACGTGAATGTCATGCACTAAATGTCACACTTTTTATAATTTTACTGTAAATACAAAATATACATGTATGAAAATTACAGGTTGAACTAGTAATACATTATTAGCAAATGTATCAATGTTCTTCGTGTTTTTAATATTTCTGCTATGGTTAACAATGAACTGCTTGTGGGTCAAATTAAACGTTTAATTTTAAAAGACAACAGTTCGAGTTCGAGACCCGGACCAGCTATCACTTTAACAGTAGGATCCAGTTTCCGACAAACCTCTATTCCACAGACCTGTAATGTTATTCAAGTTGTTTCTCTGCTCTTTAAAGTTTGAATATAAATACTTCTTTCGATGTATTTCTCGCAGAATTATAATTTTTCCAGCAACAGTCTCTATGTTATATTTGGCGGGTTATTACTTTCAGAAGTGACGTCAGTGAGTTAATGAAACTATTAAAGTGGGTCCTAAATTCTGGGTCATCATAAAAATATTTTGAAAAAGTTATTTAAATAGAGTAATTTTTCATACAATATTTTCTGTAGTTTTACTGCAAGTTATATATTGTGTGTGCCGTTTCAGTATCATAGGAAGATGCATTTTTTATATCAGACAAAACAATGTTTTACATTTCCACTAAAACAATACATATTAAAGACCAGATGTGGACAAATTAATTCGATTCTACACTTGAAAGGTATTGCGATATTTAATAGTATTTAAATTTAATCACGTTTTGTAACAAATATAAAACGATAATTTATTTTAAAAATTAAATACATTTAAAGGAATAAGTGTACGTGTTGGATAGAGGCACAGATGTACTATTTCACAGCACCACAATATACACACAAAGCTGTGTTCTTGAATCTGAAGTGCTCTACCTCCGATCCAGAGTCTCGTTCGTTCTTCACGTGCTTGTGTATTATTACGAAAGTAAAACATTTGGTGTTATGGAATTATAAACTTTATGGAACCACAAGTGGTTAATATCCTCAATTTGTTATGCTTCAGGAGTACTATTCAAGCCAACAGTAACCAAAGGACACGTTAAACTAAAGCTTTCAATTTCAACTTTCCCATGTAATCTTGCTAAGTTTTATAAAAATACTCTAAGCTTATGGTAACATAAATTGGAATCGCATGACGCCCATTTACACCACAAAAGAATTATGAGCTTAACGCGACAGGCTGTTTTTATGAAGCCGATTAAATGTCCCCTCAAGCAAAAGCTGGAGCACTTGTTAAGTTACTAGATTCTTAAGGTGCCTTAGTTATATGTCGTCGCACTTACACGTCGTAATTCCTGGAAAGCGTGATGGGTGTTGTTTTATCCACAACCACTTTTATATTAGTTGGCTTGCCAGTGTATTTACACACCTAAAGATCAACATTATTTTGTAAAATCACACACCAGTAGTTGAACATCTTGTAATCTGCGTCATTCCCATTTGAATATCTCTATTATTTCGATAAGGTAGATAATTAAAAATATTAAACTGTCTTTATAATGAACTAAGTTGAACTGATATTAAGTAAAATAATATATGGTATTTTTTAATTTAGTAGCTTTACCATGTGATATCTATTTATCTTAAGGAACAAAATAGCAATTGTTTTTTAGGCTGCAATAGTAAGTGTTTATTTTAACTGAAGTATGTTTAATGAATATTGCTGTGACTTAATTTATTTCATACTTTCGATATTGCAGTAAAAACCAGGACTAAAGAGAAATACCGTGTAGTCTACACAGACCACCAAAGACTGGAATTAGAGAAAGAATTCCATTACAGTCGTTACATCACTATTCGGCGAAAAGTGAACTAGCTGTCATGTTAGGCCTATCGGACGACAAGTGAAAATATGGTTTCAAAACCGTAGGGCCAAAGAAAGAAAACAGGCAAGGAAGCAGGAAGATATCTTGCAAAAAGAAAAAGAGCAAGCCCAGTGTATTAACTCTGCCTCAGATTGTGTTATAAACAAATCCATGTCTGCTGTGATAAATATGAACTCGGGTCACTTCGTTTAAGAATTTGTTTTCAAACAGTCTCTTAACAAGACTCTTCGAACAGCCTGCTAAGTTGAAGATTCTTGTGTTATGAGTAGCGATTACGAACTAACTACTACGAAGCGAAATCGTAAAAAATCACAGTAGCAAGCGCTTTCTGTGTATTTAACTTAATTACAAATCTATGTTGTAGAAATAGAGTGTGTATTGACTGTCCCGTAGCAAAATTTTGTAATAAGACTTGAATTTATCATGTGATTTAGCAGACACTGTTTCAAGTTGCTAAAGAGATAAAAACTGATGTACGTATTGGAGTATATGTTTTGTGACCTAAAAATAATTATTTTTTGTTGCTTTGTGCTTTATTCGCTTAAACACCTATTACTTCAGGGTTTAAACATTAA
>NC_134828.1:69109661-69263842 GCF_004210375.1 Tachypleus tridentatus | reverse complement strand
TCTACTTAAGACCAGAACAGCCAACTTCCTGTTTAATATCAATCTACTTAAGACCAGAACAGCCAACTTCCTGTTTAATATCAATCTACTTAAGTTGGACGTGTTTAATATCAATCTACTTAAGTTGGATGTGTTTAATATCAATCTACTCTAAGTTGGATGTGTTTAATATCAATCAACTTAAGTTGAATGTCTTTAATATCAATCTACTTAAGACCAGAACAGCCAACTTCCTGTTTAATATCAATCTACTCTAAGTCGGACGTGTTTAATATCAATCTATTTAAGACCAGAACAGCCAACTTCCTGTTTTAATATCAATCTACTTAAGTCGGACGTGTTTAATATCAATCTACTTAAGTTGGACGTTTAATATCAATCTACTTAATTTGGATGTGTTTAATATAAATCTACATAAGTTGGATGTGTTTAATATCAATTTACTTAAGACCAGAACAGCCAACTTCCTGTTTAATATCAATCTACTTAAGTTGGATGTGTTTAATATCAATCTACTTAAGTTGGATGTGTTTAATATCAATCTACTTTAAGTTGAAATAATATCAATCTACTTAAGTTGGATGTGTTTAATATCAATCTACTTAAGACCAGAACAGCCAACTTCCTGTTTAATATCAATCTACTTAAGACCAGAACAGCCAACTTCCTGTTTAATATCAATCTACTTAAGTTGGATGTGTTTAATATCAATCTACTTAAGTTGGACGTGTTTAATATCAATCTACTTAAGTTGGATGTGTTTAATATAAATCTACTTAAGTTGGATGTGTTTAATATCAATCTACTTAAGACCAGAACAGCCAACGTCCTGTTTAATATATCAATCTACTTAAGTTGGATGTGTTTAATATCAATCTACTCTAAGTTGGACGTGTTTAATATCAATCTACTTAAGTTGGATGTGTGTTTAATATAAATCTACTTAAGTTGGATGTGTTTAATATCAATCTACTTAAGTTGGATGTGTTTAATATCAATCTACTTAAGACCAGAACAGCCAACTTCCTGTTTTAATATCAATCTACTTAAGTTGGATGTGTTTAATATCAATCTACTTGTTGGATGTGTTTAATATCAATAAGTTGGATGTGTTTTAATATCAATCTACTTAAGTTGATTGTTGGATGTTTTAATATCAATCTACTCTAAGACCAGAACAGCCAACTTCCTGTTTAATATCAATCTACTTAAGTTGGACGTGTTTAATATCAATCTACTTAAGTTGGATGTGTTTAATATCAATCTACTTAAGTTGAATGTGTTTAATATCAATCTACTTAAGACCAGAACAGCCAACTTCCTGTTTAATATCAATCTACTTAAGTTGGACGTGTTTAATATCAATCTACTTAAGTTGGACGTGTTTAATATCAATCTACTTAAGTTGAATGTCTTTAATATCAATCTACTTAAGACCAGAACAGCCAACTTCCTGTTTAATATCAATCTACTTAAGTTGGATGTGTTTAATATCAATCTACTTAAGACAACTTGTTGATGTTTAATATCAATCTACTTAAGTTGGATGTGTTTAATATCAATCTACTTGGATGTTTAATATTCTACTTAAGACCAGAAATAGCCAACTTCCTGTTTAATATCAATCTACTTAAGTTGGATGTGTTTAATATCAATCTACTTAAGACCAGAACAGCCAACTTCCTGTTTAATATCAATCTACTTAAGTTGGATGTGTTTAATATCAATCTACTTAAGTTGGACGTGTTTAATATCAATCTACTTAAGTTGGATGTGTTTAATATAAATCTACTTAAGTTGGATGTGTTTAATATCAATCTACTTAAGAGCAGAACAGCCAACGTCCTGTTTAATATCAATCTACTTAAGTTGGATGTGTTTAATATCAATCTACTTAAGTTGGACGTGTTTAATATCAATCTTCTTAAGTTGGATGTGTTTAATATAAATCTACTTAAGTTGGATGTGTTTAATATCAATCTACTTAAGTTGGATGTGTTTAATATCAATCTACTTAAGACCAGAACAGCCAACTTCCTGTTTAATATCAATCTACTTAAGTTGGATGTGTTTAATATCAATCTACTTAAGTTGGACGTGTTTAATATCAATCTACTTAAGTTGAACAGATGTGTTTAATATCAATCTACTTAAGACCAGAACAGCCAACTTCCTGTTTAATATCAATCTACTTAAGTTGGATGTGTTTAATATCAATCTACTTAAGACCAACAGCCAACTTCCTGTTTACCAGTTTAATATCAATCTACTTAAGTTGAACGTGTTTAATATCAATCTACTTAAGACCAGAACAGCCAACTTCCTGTTTAATATCAATCTACTTAAGTTGGACGTGTTTAATATCAATCTACTTAAGTTGGATGTGTTTAATATCAATCTACTTAAGTTGGATGTGTTTAATATCAATCTACTTAAGTTGAATGTCTTTAATATCAATCTACTTAAGACCAGAACAGCCAACTTCCTGTTTAATATCAATCTACTTAAGTCGGACGTGTTTAATATCAATCTACTTAAGACCAGAACAGCCAACTTCCTGTTTAATATCAATCTACTTAAGTCGGACGTGTTTAATATCAATCTACTTAAGTTGGACGTGTTTAATATCAATCTACTTAATTTGGATGTGTTTAATATAAATCTACTTAAGTTGGATGTGTTTAATATCAATTTACTTAAGACCAGAACAGCCAACTTCCTGTTTAATATCAATCTACTTAAGTTGGATGTGTTTAATATCAATCTACTTAAGTTGGATGTGTTTAATATCAATCTACTTAAGTTGGATGTGTTTTATATCAATCTACTTAAGACCAGAACAGCCAACTTCCTGTTTAATATCAATCTACTTAAGTTGGATGTGTTTAATATCAATCTACTTAAGTTGGACGTGTTTAATATCAATCTACTTAAGTTGGATGTGTTTAATATCAATCTACTTAAGTTGGATGTGTTTAATATCAATCTACTTAAGACCAGAACAGCCAACTTCCTGTTTAATATCAATCTACTTAAGTTGGATGTGTTTAATATCAATCTACTTAAGTTGGATGTGTTTAATATCAATCTACTTAAGTTGGATGTGTTTAATATCAATCTACTTAAGACCAGAACAGCCAACTTCCTGTTTAATATCAATCTACTTAAGTTGGATGTGTTTAATATCAATCTACTTAAGTTGGATGTGTTTAATATCAATCTACTTAAGTTGGATGTGTTTAATATCAATCTACTTAAGTTGGATGTGTTTAATATCAATCTACTTAAGACCAGAACAGCCAACTTCCTGTTTAATATCAATCTACTTAAGTTGGATGTGTTTAATATCAATCTACTTAAGTTGGATGTGTTTAATATCAATCTACTTAAGTTGGATGTGTTTAATATCAATCTACTTAAGACCAGAACAGCCAACTTCCTGTTTAATATCAATCTACTTAAGTTGGAATATCAATCTACTTAAGTGTTTAATATCAATCTACTTAAGACCAGAACAGCCAACTTCCTGTTTAATATCAATCTACTTAAGTTGGATGTGTTTAATATCAATCTACTTAAGTTGGACGTGTTTAATATCAATCTACTTAAGTTGGATGTGTTTAATATCAATCTACTTAAGACCAGAACAGCCAACTTCCTGTTTAATATCAATCTACTTAAGACCAGAACAGCCAACTTCCTGTTTAATATCAATCTACTTAAGTTGGACGTGTTTAATATCAATCTACTTAAGTTGGATGTGTTTAATATCAATCTACTTAAGTTGGATGTGTGTTTAATATCAATCTACTTAAGTTGGATGTGTTTAATATCAATCTACTTAAGACCAGAACAGCCAACTTCCTGTTTAATATCAATCTACTTAAGTTGGATGTGTTTAATATCAATCTACTTAAGACCAGAACAGCCAACTTCCTGTTTAATATCAATCTACTTAAGTTGGATGTGTTTAATATCAATCTACTTAAGTTGGACGTGTTTAATATCAATCTACTTAAGTTGGATGTGTTTAATATCAATCTACTTAAGTTGGATGTGTTTAATATCAATCTACTTAAGACCAGAACAGCCAACTTCCTGTTTAATATCAATCTACTTAAGTTGGATGTGTTTAATATCAATCTACTTAAGTTGGATGTGTTTAATATCAATCTACTTAAGTTGGATGTGTTTAATATCAATCTACTTAAGACCAGAACAGCCAACTTCCTGTTTAATATCAATCTACTTAAGACCAGAACAGCCAACTTCCTGTTTAATATCAATCTACTTAAGTTGGATGTGTTTAATATCAATCTACTTAAGTTGGACGTGTTTAATATCAATCTACTTAAGTTGGATGTGTTTAATATCAATCTACTTAAGTTGGATGTGTTTAATATCAATCTACTTAAGACCAGAACAGCCAACGTCCTGTTTAATATCAATCTACTTAAGTTGGATGTGTTTAATATCAATCTACTTAAGTTGGACGTGTTTAATATCAATCTACTTAAGTTGGATGTGTTTAATATAAATCTACTTAAGTTGGATGTGTTTAATATCAATCTACTTAAGTTGGATGTGTTTAATATCAATCTACTTAAGACTGAACAGCCAACTCCCTGTTTAATATCAATCTACTTTAAGTTGGATGTGTTTAATATCAATCTACTTAAGTTGGACGTGTTTAATATCAATCTACTTAAGTTGGATGTGTTTAATATCAATCTACTTAAGTTGGATGTGTTTAATATCAATCTACTTAAGTTGGATGTGTTTAATATCAATCTACTTAAGACCAGAACAGCCAACTTCCTGTTTAATATCAATCTACTTAAGTTGGATGTGTTTAATATCAATCTACTTAAGTTGGACGTGTTTAATATCAATCTACTTAAGACCAGATGTGTTTAATATCAATGTTTAAGATCAGAACAGCCAACTTCCTGTTTAATATCAATCTACTTAAGTTGGATGTGTTTAATATCAATCTACTTAAGTTGGATGTGTTTAATATCAATCTACTTAAGTTGGATGTGTTTAATATCAATCTACTTAAGACCAGAACAGCCAACTTCCTGTTTAATATCAATCTACTTAAGTTGGATGTGTTTAATATCAATCTACTTAAGTTGGATGTTTAATATCAATCTACTTAAGTTGGATGTGTTTAATATCAATCTACTTAAGACCAGAACAGCCAACTTCCTGTTTAATATCAATCTACTTAAGTTGGACGTGTTTAATATCAATCTACTTAAGTTGGACGTGTTTAATATCAATCTACTTAAGTTGGATGTGTTTAATATCAATCTACTTAAGACCAGAACAGCCAACTTCCTGTTTAATATCAATCTACTTAAGTTGGATGTGTTTAATATCAATCTACTTAAGTTGGACGTGTTTAATATCAATCTACTTAAGTTGGATGTGTTTAATATCAATCTACTTAAGTTGGATGTGTTTAATATCAATCTACTTAAGTTGGATGTGTTTAATATCAATCTACTTAAGACCAGAACAGCCAACTTCCTGTTGGATGTGTTTAATATCAATCTACTTAAGTTGGATGTGTTTAATATCAATCTACTTAAGTTGGACGTGTTTTAATATCAATCTACTTAACTTGGATGTTTTAATATCAATCTACTTAAGTTGGATGTGTTTAATATCAATCTACTTAAGACCAGAACAGCCACTTCCTGTTGGACGTGTTTAATATCAATCTACTTAAGTTGGATGTGTTTAATATCAATCTACTTAAGTTGGATGTGTTTAATATCAATCTACTTAAGAGCAGAACAGCCAACTTCCTGTTTAATATCAATCTACTTAAGTTGGATGTGTTTAATATCAATCTACTTAAGTTGGACGTGTTTAATATCAATCTACTTAAGTTGGATGTGTTTAATATCAATCTACTTAAGTTGGATGTGTTTAATATCAATCTACTTAAGTTGGATGTGTTTAATATCAATCTACTTAAGACCAGAACAGCCAACTTCCTGTTTAATATCAATCTACTTAAGTTGGATGTGTTTAATATCAATCTACTTAAGACCAGAACAGCCAACTTCCTGTTTAATAATCTACTTAAGACCAGAACAGCCAACAGCCAACTTCCTGTTTAATATCAATCTACTTAAGTTGGACGTGTTTAATATCAATCTACTTAAGTTGGAACGTGTTTAATATCAATCTACTTAAGTTGGATGTGTTTAATATCAATCTACTTAAGACCAGAACAGCCAACTTCCTGTTTAATATCAATCTACTTAAGTTGGATGTGTTTAATATCAATCTACTTAAGTTGGATGTGTTTAATATCAATCTACTTAAGTTGGATGTGTTTAATATCAATCTACTTAAGACCAGAACAGCCAACTTCCTGTTTAATATCAATCTACTTAAGTTGGATGTGTTTAATATCAATCTACTTAAGTTGGACGTGTTTAATATCAATCTACTTAATTTGGATGTGTTTAATATAAATCTACATAAGTTGGATGTGTTTAATATCAATCTACTTAAGTTGGATGTGTTTAATATCAATCTACTTAAGTTGGACGTGTTTAATATCAATCTACTTAAGTTGAGCAGAACAGCCAACTTCCTGTTTAATATCAATCTACTTAAGTTGGATGTGTTTAATATCAATCTACTTAAGACCAGAACAGCCAACTTCCTGTTTAATATCAATCTACTTAAGTTGGAACAGCCAACTTCCTGTTTAATATCAATCTACTTAAGTCGGACGTGTTTAATATCAATCTACTTAAGTTGAACGTGTTTAATATCAATCTACTTAAGTTGGCGTGTTTAATATCAATCTACTTAAGACCAGAACAGCCAACTTCCTGTTTAATATCAATCTACTTAAGTTGGACGTGTTTAATATCAATCTACTTAAGTTGGATGTGTTTAATATCAATCTACTTAAGTTGGATGTGTTTAATATCAATCTACTTAAGTTGAATGTCTTAATATCAATCTACTTAAGACCAGAACAGCCAACTTCCTGTTTAATATCAATCTACTTAAGTCGGACGTGTTTAATATCAATATACTTAAGACCAGAACAGCCAACTTCCTGTTTAATATCAATCTACTTAAGTCGGACGTGTTTAATATCAATCTACTTAAGTTGGACGTGTTTAATATCAATCTACTTAATTTGGATGTGTTTAATATAAATCTACTTAAGTTGGATGTGTTTAATATCAATTTACTTAAGACCAGAACAGCCAACTTCCTGTTTAATATCAATCTACTTAAGTTGGATGTGTTTAATATCAATCTACTTAAGTTGGATGTGTTTAATATCAATCTACTTAAGTTGGATGTGTTTAATATCAATCTACTTAAGACCAGAACAGCCAACTTCCTGTTTAATATCAATCTACTTAAGACCAGAACAGCCAACTTCCTGTTTAATATCAATCTACTTAAGTTGGATGTGTTTAATATCAATCTACTTAAGTTGGACGTGTTTAATATCAATCTACTTAAGTTGGATGTGTTTAATATAAATCTACTTAAGTTGGATGTGTTTAATATCAATCTACTTAAGAGCAGAACAGCCAACGTCCTGTTTAATATCAATCTACTTAAGTTGGATGTGTTTAATATCAATCTACTTAAGTTGGATGTGTTTAATATCAATCTACTTAAGTTGGATGTGTTTAATATCAATCTACTTAAGTTGGACAATCTACTTAAGTTGGATGTGTTTAATATCAATCTACTTAAGACCAGACAGCCAACTTCCTGTTTAATATCAATCTACTTAAGTTGGATGTGTTTAATATCAATCTACTTAAGTTGGACGTGTTTAATATCAATCTACTTAAGTTGGACGTGTTTAATATCAATCTACTTAAGTTGGATGTGTTTAATATCAATCTACTTAAGTTGGATGTGTTTAATATCAATCTACTTAAGACCAGAACAGCCAACTTCCTGTTTAATATCAATCTACTTAAGTTGGATGTGTTTAATATCAATCTACTTAAGTTGGACGTGTTTAATATCAATCTACTTAAGTTGGATGTGTTTAATATCAATCTACTTAAGACCAGAACAGCCAACTTCCTGTTTAATATCAATCTACTTAAGTTGGATGTGTTTAATATCAATCTACTTAAGTTGGATGTGTTTAATATCAATCTACTTAAGTTGGATGTGTTTAATATCAATCTACTTAAGACCAGAACAGCCAACTTCCTGTTTAATATCAATCTACTTAAGTTGGATGTGTTTAATATCAATCTACTTAAGTTGGATGTGTTTAATATCAATCTACTTAAGTTGGATGTGTTTAATATCAATCTACTTAAGACCAGAACAGCCAACTTCCTGTTTAATATCAATCTACTTAAGTTGGACGTGTTTAATATCAATCTACTTAAGTTGGATGTGTTTAATATCAATCTACTTAAGTTGAATGTGTTTAATATCAATCTACTTAAGACCAGAACAGCCAACTTCCTGTTTAATATCAATCTACTTAAGTTGGATGTGTTTAATATCAATCTACTTAAGTTGGACGTGTTTAATATCAATCTACTTAAGTTGGATGTGTTTAATATAAATCTACTTAAGTTGGATGTGTTTAATATCAATCTACTTAAGTTGGATGTGTTTAATATCAATCTACTTAAGACCAGAACAGCCAACTTCCTGTTTAATATCAATCTACTTAAGTTGGATGTGTTTAATATCAATCTACTTAAGACCAGAACAGCCAACTTCCTGTTTTAATATCAATCTACTTAAGTTGGATGTGTTTAATATCAATCTACTTAAGTTGGACGTGTTTAATATCAATCTACTTAAGTTGGATGTGTTTAATATAAATCTACTTAAGTTGGATGTGTTTAATATCAATCTACTTAAGAGCAGAACAGCCAACGTCCTGTTTAATATCAATCTACTTAAGTTGGATGTGTTTAATATCAATCTACTTAAGTTGGACGTGTTTAATATCAATCTACTTAAGTTGGATGTGTTTAATATCAATCTACTTAAGTTGGATGTGTTTAATATCAATCTACTTAAGTTGGATGTGTTTAATATCAATCTACTTAAGACCAGAACAGCCAACTTCCTGTTTAATATCAATCTACTTAAGTTGGATGTGTTTAATATCAATCTACTTAAGACCAGAACAGCCAACTTCCTGTTTAATATCAATCTACTTCTAAGACCAGAACAGCCAACTTCCTGTTTAATATCAATCTACTTAAGTTGGATGTGTTTAATATCAATCTACTTAAGTTGAACGTGTTTAATATCAATCTACTTAAGTTGGATGTGTTTAATATCAATCTACTTAAGACCAGAACAGCCAACTTCCTGTTTAATATCAATCTACTTAAGTTGGATGACGTGTTTAATATCAATCTACTTAAGTTGGATGTGTTTAATATCAATCTACTTAAGTTGGATGTGTTTAATATCAATCTACTTAAGACCAGAACAGCCAACTTCCTGTTTAATATCAATCTACTTAAGTTGGACGTGTTTAATATCAATCTACTTAAGTTGGACGTGTTTAATATCAATCTACTTAAGTTGGATGTGTTTAATATCAATCTACATAAGTTGGATGTGTTTAATATCAATCTACTTAAGTTGGATGTGTTTAATATCAATCTACTTAAGTTGGACGTGTTTAATATCAATCTACTTAAGTTGGATGTGTTTAATATCAATCTACTTAAGTTGGATGTGTTTAATATCAATCTACTTAAGACCAGAACAGCCAACTTCCTGTTTAATATCAATCTACTTAAGTTGGATGTGTTTAATATCAATCTACTTAAGTTGGATGTGTTTAATATCAATCTACTTAAGTTGAACGTGTTTAATATCAATCTACTTAAGTTGGCGTGTTTAATATCAATCTACTTAAGACCAGAACAGCCAACTTCCTGTTTAATATCAATCTACTTAAGTTGGACGTGTTTAATATCAATCTACTTAAGTTGGATGTGTTTAATATCAATCTACTTAAGTTGGACGTGTTTAATATCAATTTACTTAAGACCAGAACAGCCAACTTCCTGTTTAATATCAATCTACTTAAGTTGGATGTGTTTAATATAAATCTACTTAAGTTGGATGTGTTTAATATCAATCTACTTAAGTTGGATGTGTTTAATATCAATCTACTTAAGTTGGATGTGTTTAATATCAATCTACTTAAGTTGGATGTGTTTAATATCAATCTACTTAAGTTGGATGTGTTTAATATCAATCTACTTAAGTTGGATGTGTTTAATATCAATCTACTTAAGTTGAATGTCTTTAATATCAATCTACTTAAGACCAGAACAGCCAACATCCTGTTTAATATCAATCTACTTAAGTCGGACGTGTTTAATATCAATCTACTTAAGACCAGAACAGCCAACTTCCTGTTTAATATCAATCTACTTAAGTCGGACGTGTTTAATATCAATCTACTTAAGTTAAATGTGTTTAATATCAATCTACTTAAGACCAGAACAGCCAACTTCCTGTTTAATATCAATCTACTTAAGTCGGACGTGTTTAATATCAATCTACTTAAGACCAGAACAGCCAACTTCCTGTTTAATATCAATCTACTTAAGACCAGAACAGCCAACTTCCTGTTTAATATCAATCTACTTAAGTTGGACGTGTTTAATATCAATCTACTTAAGTTGGATGTGTTTAATATCAATCTACTTAAGTTGGATGTGTTTAATATCAATCTACTTAAGTTGAATGTCTTTAATATCAATCTACTTAAGACCAGAACAGCCAACTTCCTGTTTAATATCAATCTACTTAAGTCGGACGTGTTTAATATCAATCTACTTAAGACCAGAACAGCCAACTTCCTGTTTAATATCAATCTACTTAAGTCGGACGTGTTTAATATCAATCTACTTAAGTTGGACGTGTTTAATATCAATCTACTTAATTTGGATGTGTTTAATATAAATCTACATAAGTTGGATGTGTTTAATATCAATTTACTTAAGACCAGAACAGCCAACTTCCTGTTTAATATCAATCTACTTAAGTTGGATGTGTTTAATATCAATCTACTTAAGTTGGATGTGTTTAATATCAATCTACTTAAGTTGGATGTGTTTAATATCAATCTACTTAAGACCAGAACAGCCAACTTTTTGTTTAATATCAATCTACTTAAGACCAGAACAGCCAACTTCCTGTTTAATATCAATCTACTTAAGTTGGATGTGTTTAATATCAATCTACTTAAGTTGGACGTGTTTAATATCAATCTACTTAAGTTGGATGTGTTTAATATAAATCTACTTAAGTTGGATGTGTTTAATATCAATCTACTTAAGAGCAGAACAGCCAACGTCCTGTTTAATATCAATCTACTTAAGTTGGATGTGTTTAATATCAATCTACTTAAGTTGGATGTGTTTAATATCAATCTACTTAAGTTGGATGTGTTTAATATCAATCTACTTAAGTTGGATGTGTTTAATATCAATCTACTTAAGACCAGAACAGCCAACTTCCTGTGTTTAATATCAATCTACTTAAGTTGGATGTGTTTAATATCAATCTACTTAAGTTGGACGTGTTTAATATCAATCTACTTAAGTTGGATGTGTTTAATATCAATCTACTTAAGAGTGGAACAGCCAACTTCCTGTTTAATATCAATCTACTTAAGTTGGATGTGTTTAATATCAATCTACTTAAGTTGGATGTGTTTAATATCAATCTACTAAGTTGGATGTGTTTAATATCAATCTACTTAAGACCAGAACAGCCAACTTCCTGTTTAATATCAATCTACTTAAGTTGGATGTGTTTAATATCAATCTACTTAAGTTGGATGTGTTTAATATCAATCTACTTAAGACCAGAACAGCCAACTTCCTGTTTAATATCAATCTACTTAAGTTGGATGTGTTTAATATCAATCTACTTAAGTTGGATGTCTTTAATATCAATCTACTTAAGTTGAATGTCTTTAATATCAATCTACTTAAGACCAGAACAGCCAACTTCCTGTTTAATATCAATCTACTTAAGTCGGACGTGTTTAATATCAATCTACTTAAGTTGGACGTGTTTAATATCAATCTACTTAAGTTGAATGTCTTTAATATCAATCTACTTAAGACCAGAACAGCCAACTTCCTGTTTAATATCAATCTACTTAAGTTGGATGTGTTTAATATCAATCTACTTAAGTTGGACGTGTTTAATATCAATCTTCTTAAGTTGGATGTGTTTAATATCAATCTACTTAAGTTGGATGTGTTTAATATCAATCTACTTAAGTTGGATGTGTTTAATATCAATCTACTTAAGACCAGAACAGCCAACTTCCTGTTTAATATCAATCTACTTAAGTTGGATGTGTTTAATATCAATCTACTTAAGACCAGAACAGCCAACTTCCTGTTTAATATCAATCTACTTAAGTTGGATGTGTTTAATATCAATCTACTTAAGTTGGACGTGTTTAATATCAATCTACTTAAGTTGGATGTGTTTAATATAAATCTACTTAAGTTGGATGTGTTTAATATCAATCTACTTAAGAGCAGAACAGCCAACGTCCTGTTTAATATCAATCTACTTAAGTTGGATGTGTTTAATATCAATCTACTTAAGTTGGACGTGTTTAATATCAATCTTCTTAAGTTGGATGTTTTAATATAAATCTACTTAAGTTGGATGTGTTTAATATCAATCTACTTAAGTTGGATGTGTTTAATATCAATCTACTTAAGACCAGAACAGCCAACTTCCTGTTTAATATCAATCTACTTAAGTTGGATGTGTTTAATATCAATCTACTTAAGTTGGACGTGTTTAATATCAATCTACTTAAGTTGGATGTGTTTAATATCAATCTACTTAAGAGCAGAACAGCCAACTTCCTGTTTAATATCAATCTACTTAAGTTGGATGTGTTTAATATCAATCTACTTAAGTTGGACGTGTTTAATATCAATCTACTTAAGTTGGATGTGTTTAATATCAATCTACTTAAGAGCAGAACAGCCAACTTCCTGTTTAATATCAATCTACTTAAGTTGGCGTGTTTAATATCAATCTACTTAAGACCAGAACAGCCAACTTCCTGTTTAATATCAATCTACTTAAGTTGGACGTGTTTAATATCAATCTACTTAAGTTGGATGTGTTTAATATCAATCTACTTAAGTTGGATGTGTTTAATATCAATCTACTTAAGTTGAATGTCTTAATATCAATCTACTTAAGACCAGAACAGCCAACTTCCTGTTTAATATCAATCTACTTAAGTCGGACGTGTTTAATATCAATCTACTTAAGACCAGAACAGCCAACTTCCTGTTTAATATCAATCTACTTAAGTCGGACGTGTTTAATATCAATCTACTTAAGTTGGACGTGTTTAATATCAATCTACTTAATTTGGATGTGTTTAATATAAATCTACATAAGTTGGATGTGTTTAATATCAATTTACTTAAGACCAGAACAGCCAACTTCCTGTTTAATATCAATCTACTTAAGTTGGATGTGTTTAATATAAATCTACTTAAGTTGGATGTGTTTAATATCAATCTACTTAAGACCAGAACAGCCAACTTCCTGTTTAATATCAATCTACTTAAGTTGGATGTGTTTAATATCAATCTACTTAAGTTGGACGTGTTTAATATCAATCTACTTAAGTTGGATGTGTTTAATATAAATCTACTTAAGTTGGATGTGTTTAATATCAATCTACTTAAGAGCAGAACAGCCAACGTCCTGTTTAATATCAATCTACTTAAGTTGGATGTGTTTAATATAAATCTACTTAAGTTGGATGTGTTTAATATCAATCTACTTAAGTTGGATGTGTTTAATATCAATCTACTTAAGACCAGAACAGCCAACTTCCTGTTTAATATCAATCTACTTAAGTTGGATGTGTTTAATATCAATCTACTTAAGTTGGATGTGTTTAATATCAATCTACTTAAGTTGGACGTGTTTAATATCAATCTACTTAAGTTGGATGTGTTTAATATCAATCTACTTAAGTTGGACGTGTTAATATCAATCTACTTAAGACCAGAACAGCCAACTTCCTTTAATATCAATCTACTTAAGTTGGACGTGTTTAATATCAATCTACTTAAGTTGGATGTGTTTAATATCAATCTACTTAAGTTGGATGTGTTTAATATCAATCTACTTAAGTTGGATGTGTTTAATATCAATCTACTTAAGACCAGAACAGCCAACTTCCTGTTTAATATCAATCTACTTAAGTTGGATGTGTTTAATATCAATCTACTTAAGACCAGAACAGCCAACTTCCTGTTTAATATCAATCTACTTAAGTTGGACGTGTTTAATATCAATCTACTTAAGTTGGACGTGTTTAATATCAATCTACTTAAGTTGGATGTGTTTAATATAAATCTACTTAAGTTGGATGTGTTTAATATCAATCTACTTAAGACCAGAACAGCCAACTTCCTGTTTAATATCAATCTACTTAAGTTGGATGTGTTTAATATCAATCTACTTAAGTTGGATGTGTTTAATATCAATCTACTTAAGTTGGATGTGTTTAATATCAATCTACTTAAGACCAGAACAGCCAACTTCCTGTTTAATATCAATCTACTTAAGTTGGATGTGTTTAATATCAATCTACTTAAGTTGGACGTGTTTAATATCAATCTACTTAAGTTGAACAGATGTGTTTAATATCAATCTACTTAAGTTGGACGTGTTTAATATCAATCTACTTAAGTTGGATGTGTTTAATATCAATCTACTTAAGTTGGATGTGTTTAATATCAATCTACTTAAGTTGAATGTGTTTAATATCAATCTACTTAAGACCAGAACAGCCAACTTCCTGTTTAATATCAATCTACTTAAGTTGGACGTGTTTAATATCAATCTACTTAAGACCAGAACAGCCAACTTCCTGTTTAATATCAATCTACTTAAGTCGGACGTGTTTAATATCAATCTACTTAAGTTGGACGTGTTTAATATCAATCTACTTAAGTTGGATGTGTTTAATATAAATCTACTTAAGTTGGATGTGTTTAATATCAATCTACTTAAGACCAGAACAGCCAACTTCCTGTTTAATATCAATCTACTTAAGTTGGATGTGTTTAATATAAATCTACTTAAGTTGGATGTGTTTAATATCAATCTACTTAAGTTGGATGTGTTTAATATCAATCTACTTAAGACCAGAACAGCCAACTTCCTGTTTAATATCAATCTACTTAAGTTGGATGTGTTTAATATCAATCTACTTAAGTTGGACGTGTTTAATATCAATCTACTTAAGTTGGATGTGTTTAATATAAATCTACTTAAGTTGGATGTGTTTAATATCAATCTACTTAAGAGCAGAACAGCCAACGTCCTGTTTAATATCAATCTACTTAAGTTGGATGTGTTTAATATCAATCTACTTAAGTTGGATGTGTTTAATATCAATCTACTTAAGTTGGATGTGTTTAATATCAATCTACTTAAGACCAGAACAGCCAACTTCCTGTTTAATATCAATCTACTTAAGTTGGATGTGTTTAATATCAATCTACTTAAGTTGGACGTGTTTAATATCAATCTACTTAAGTTGGACGTGTTTAATATCAATCTACTTAAGTTGGATGTGTTTAATATCAATCTACTTAAGTTGGACGTGTTTAATATCAATCTACTTAAGTTGGATGTGTTTAATATCAATCTACTTAAGACCAGAACAGCCAACTTCCTGTTTAATATCAATCTACTTAAGTTGGATGTGTTTAATATCAATCTACTTAAGTTGGATGTGTTTAATATCAATCTACTTAAGTTGGATGTGTTTAATATCAATCTACTTAAGTTGAATGTGTTTAATATCAATCTACTTAAGACCAGAACAGCCAACTTCCTGTTTAATATCAATCTACTTAAGTTGGATGTGTTTAATATCAATCTACTTAAGTTGGATGTGTTTAATATCAATCTACTTAAGACCAGAACAGCCAACTTCCTGTTTAATATCAATCTACTTAAGTTGGATGTGTTTAATATCAATCTACTTAAGACCAGAACAGCCAACTTCCTGTTTAATATCAATCTACTTAAGTTGGATGTGTTTAATATCAATCTACTTAAGTTGGACGTGTTTAATATCAATCTACTTAAGTTGGATGTGTTTAATATAAATCTACTTAAGTTGGATGTGTTTAATATCAATCTACTTAAGAGCAGAACAGCCAACGTCCTGTTTAATATCAATCTACTTAAGTTGGATGTGTTTAATATCAATCTACTTAAGTTGGACGTGTTTAATATCAATCTTCTTAAGTTGGATGTGTTTAATATAAATCTACTTAAGTTGGATGTGTTTAATATCAATCTACTTAAGTTGGATGTGTTTAATATCAATCTACTTAAGACCAGAACAGCCAACTTCCTGTTTAATATCAATCTACTTAAGTTGGATGTGTTTAATATCAATCTACTTAAGTTGGACGTGTTTAATATCAATCTACTTAAGTTGGATGTGTTTAATATCAATCTACTTAAGACCAGAACAGCCAACTTCCTGTTTAATATCAATCTACTTAAGACCAGAACAGCCAACTTCCTGTTTAATATCAATCTACTTAAGTCGGACGTGTTTAATATCAATCTACTTAAGTTGAACGTGTTTAATATCAATCTACTTAAGTTGGCGTGTTTAATATCAATCTACTTAAGACCAGAACAGCCAACTTCCTTTTTAATATCAATCTACTTAAGTTGGACGTGTTTAATATCAATCTACTTAAGTTGGATGTGTTTAATATCAATCTACTTAAGTTGGATGTGTTTAATATCAATCTACTTAAGTTGAATGTCTTTAATATCAATCTACTTAAGACCAGAACAGCCAACTTCCTGTTTAATATCAATCTACTTAAGTCGGACGTGTTTAATATCAATCTACTTAAGACCAGAACAGCCAACTTCCTGTTTAATATCAATCTACTTAAGTCGGACGTGTTTAATATCAATCTACTTAAGTTGGACGTGTTTAATATCAATCTACTTAATTTGGATGTGTTTAATATAAATCTACATAAGTTGGATGTGTTTAATATCAATTTACTTAAGACCAGAACAGCCAACTTCCTGTTTAATATCAATCTACTTAAGTTGGATGTGTTTAATATAAATCTACTTAAGTTGGATGTGTTTAATATCAATCTACTTAAGTTGGATGTGTTTAATATCAATCTACTTAAGACCAGAACAGCCAACTTCCTGTTTAATATCAATCTACTTAAGTTGGATGTGTTTAATATCAATCTACTTAAGTTGGACGTGTTTAATATCAATCTACTTAAGTTGGATGTGTTTAATATAAATCTACTTAAGTTGGATGTGTTTAATATCAATCTACTTAAGAGCAGAACAGCCAACGTCCTGTTTAATATCAATCTACTTAAGTTGGATGTGTTTAATATAAATCTACTTAAGTTGGATGTGTTTAATATCAATCTACTTAAGTTGGATGTGTTTAATATCAATCTACTTAAGACCAGAACAGCCAACTTCCTGTTTAATATCAATCTACTTAAGTTGGATGTGTTTAATATCAATCTACTTAAGTTGGACGTGTTTAATATCAATCTACTTAAGTTGGACGTGTTTAATATCAATCTACTTAAGTTGGATGTGTTTAATATCAATCTACTTAAGTTGGACGTGTTTAATATCAATCTACTTAAGTTGGATGTGTTTAATATCAATCTACTTAAGAGTGGAACAGCCAACTTCCTGTTTAATATCAATCTACTTAAGTTGGATGTGTTTAATATCAATCTACTTAAGTTGGATGTGTTTAATATCAATCTACTTAAGTTGGATGTGTTTAATATCAATCTACTTAAGACCAGAACAGCCAACTTCCTGTTTAATATCAATCTACTTAAGTTGGATGTGTTTAATATCAATCTACTTAAGTTGGATGTGTTTAATATTAATCTACTTAAGACCAGAACAGCCAACTTCCTGTTTAATATCAATCTACTTAAGTTGGATGTGTTTAATATCAATCTACTTAAGTTGGATGTCTTTAATATCAATCTACTTAAGTTGAATGTCTTTAATATCAATCTACTTAAGACCAGAACAGCCAACTTCCTGTTTAATATCAATCTACTTAAGTCGGACGTGTTTAATATCAATCTACTTAAGTTGGACGTGTTTAATATCAATCTACTTAAGTTGAATGTCTTTAATATCAATCTACTTAAGACCAGAACAGCCAACTTCCTGTTTAATATCAATCTACTTAAGTTGGATGTGTTTAATATCAATCTACTTAAGTTGGACGTGTTTAATATCAATCTTCTTAAGTTGGATGTGTTCAATATAAATCTACTTAAGTTGGATGTGTTTAATATCAATCTACTTAAGTTGGATGTGTTTAATATCAATCTACTTAAGACCAGAACAGCCAACTTCCTGTTTAATATCAATCTACTTAAGTTGGATGTGTTTAATATCAATCTACTTAAGTTGGACGTGTGTTTAATATCAATCTACTTAAGTTGGATGTGTTTAATATAAATCTACTTAAGTTGGATGTGTTTAATATCAATCTACTTAAGAGCAGAACAGCCAACGTCCTGTTTAATATCAATCTACTTAAGTTGGATGTGTTTAATATCAATCTACTTAAGTTGGACGTGTTTAATATCAATCTTCTTAAGTTGGATGTGTTTAATATAAATCTACTTAAGTTGGATGTGTTTAATATCAATCTACTTAAGTTGGATGTGTTTAATATCAATCTACTTAAGTTGGACGTGTTTAATATCAATCTACTTAAGTTGGATGTGTTTAATATCAATCTACTTAAGAGCAGAACAGCCAACTTCCTGTTTAATATCAATCTACTTAAGTTGGATGTGTTTAATATCAATCTACTTAAGAGCAGAACAGCCAACTTCCTGTTTAATATCAATCTATCTAAGACCAGAACAGCCAACTTCCTGTTTAATATCAATCTACTTAAGTCGGACGTGTTTAATATCAATCTACTTAAGTTGAACGTGTTTAATATCAATCTACTTAAGTTGGCGTGTTTAATATCAATCTACTTAAGACCAGAACAGCCAACTTCCTGTTTAATATCAATCTACTTAAGTTGGATGTGTTTAATATCAATCTACTTAAGTTGGACGTGTTTAATATCAATCTTCTTAAGTTGGATGTGTTCAATATAAATCTACTTAAGTTGGATGTGTTTAATATCAATCTACTTAAGTTGGATGTGTTTAATATCAATCTACTTAAGACCAGAACAGCCAACTTCCTGTTTAATATCAATCTACTTAAGTTGGATGTGTTTAATATCAATCTACTTAAGTTGGACGTGTTTAATATCAATCTACTTAAGTTGGATGTGTTTAATATAAATCTACTTAAGTTGGATGTGTTTAATATCAATCTACTTAAGTTGGATGTGTTTAATATCAATCTACTTAAGTTGGACGTGTTTAATATCAATCTTCTTAAGTTGGATGTGTTCAATATAAATCTACTTAAGTTGGACGTGTTTAATATCAATCTACTTAAGTTGGATGTGTTTAATATCAAGCTACTTAAGTTGGATGTCTTTAATATCAATCTACTTAAGTTGAATGTCTTTAATATCAATCTACTTAAGACCAGAACAGCCAACTTCCTGTTTAATATCAATCTACTTAAGTCGGACGTGTTTAATATCAATCTACTTAAGACCAGAACAGCCAACTTCCTGTTTAATATCAATCTACTTAAGTCGGACGTGTTTAATATCAATCTACTTAAGTTGGACGTGTTTAATATCAATCTACTTAAGTTGGACGTGTTTAATATCAATCTACTTAAGACCAGAACAGCTAACTTCCTGTTTAATATCAATCTACTTAAGTTGGATGTGTTTAATATCAATCTACTTAAGACCAGAACAGCTAACTTCCTGTTTAATATCAATCTACTTAAGTTGGATGTGTTTAATATCAATCTACTTAAGACCAGAACAGCCAACTTCCTGCTGGCAGTTTTCACTTAACTAGCTAGTTTCGTTGACAAACCCTTACTTGAAAACATTCACTATTGCGTGTGTTATTTCAATAAACAGACATTTTTTTGTTCTTCATAAAAGTTCTCTTAAATTTGATGAACTTCTGAATGTGAACAGACACATATATTTAAGAGCATAAAAGCCTCTGTTAATAAAGCAATTTAATATTCTTGCGATAACGTATAATGATTTTTTTCACTCAAAAGTAGAATTTTCGTGATCTAGGGTTAAGACTTAAAACAAACACCTATAAACTGTATTAAAATGCAACCGTAAGCAAAAAATTAAAAATAAGGCTACAATTAAGGCATATATTTGAGGTAATGTACGATACAAGGGAAAAACTAAATCGCGAAAATCGAATATAAAAGAGTTCATCTAAAATAACTCTTTTTTTTATGTTCTGATTGGTTAATATAACCAACTATTCTTGCATAAAGATCGTCATGGACTGGTTTTGTGCGTGACATTTAGCAGAAGACTTTTGTTTTAATGATTACATATAGTACAAATGTAAAAGCAGCCTAATTTGGTTCTGAAAGTCATTTTGTATAATCATACTTCTTCATACATTCTCTTTCCTGAAAAGATACACATCTAGACAGATGATTCAAGCGCATTTTGAACATTAAACACATCATAGATAATAATGATAATGATTAACCTTTCAGCATTAAGTTGTATAGATGCGATGCTGCTTTCAATTCTAATTCTATGGTTGTTACTATCTACAGTTAGAATGTAACAAACTAATTATACATGTTTTTTACTTGTCATTGCTTCACTTTATACATAAAGTATGAACAAACTTTTAATAGAACAGTTCGTAGCTAATCATCTTCAGTTAAGGAAGTCACTTCGGAAAAGAAAATATGTCTCCAAGCTGTACAATCAATTTAAAAGAAGAGGGTTAAGTTTCATTTCGTGTTTTTGAAAATCAAACGAAACGTTCTAAAAATATTGATAATCATTATAAGAATTCGATTGGTTACACTTACACTCATTTTTAAACGAACTCATGTAGATACTTATTTGGTCTAACATATATTAAAAGTTTAGTCATATGCTGAAGGCATGCTCAAGACAAATCGTTATATTTATCATTTTTCCTCGAAACACGTTGTGGGCAAGCTAAGAATGAAGTGATAGAAATGTTTGTAGTCTATTTTAATGTTTCGTTAATGATGAAATTATAAAATTTGTCTCTGTTACAGTGCACTCACTACAAGTTGAAGAAATTATAAAATTTGTCTCTGTTACAGTGCACTCACTACAAGTTGAAGAAATTATAAAATTTGTCTCCACTTTTGTGCTATCACTACAAGTTGATGAAATTATAAAATTTGTTTCTGATATAATGCTCTCATTACAAGTTGAGAAATTATAAATTTTTTCCCCGCTTTTGTGTACTCACTACTAATTGAAGAAATTATAAAATTTGTCTTTGTTATAGTGCACTTACTCCAAGTTGAAGACATTATAACATTTGTCTCCGTTTCTGTGCACTCACTACAAGTTGATAAAATTTATCTCTGTTTTCGTGCATTCACTACAAATTTGTAGAAATTATAAAATATGTTCCTCTTATAGTGCACTCACTACAAGTTGAAGACATTTTCTTCTTACAAACCATTCAAGAATGTCAGCTTCAACTTCATTAGATCTTGATAATAAAACAAAATACATCGAAGTTCGAAAAATGTGTATCATATATTATTTTCGTTTTAAGAAAAAAATTATAAAGATGAACTATTCATTACAGTGTTCGTGATTATAGAAAACTGTAAATTTTAGTGTGAGGTTATTATACTTCATAAAACCAACTAACGCTATTGTAATTTTAAAAATGTCAAGAAAAAGTTGGTAAAAAAAAGTGTCAGATAGAAAGGTATGTTAAATTCAAGATCTGATAAGCTTACAAAGGAAGACTAGCAAAATCAGTGGCCTGAAGAGAATATTAGAGTTAATATTAAAACTCATTGAAATACATATAAAAATATTTATGTGTTTCACCAGTTTCAAGAAAATGGTGAGGTTAACAGAAACAAGATGGCAGACATTTATATGTTGTCCGGAGAAGGTGGTGTTGTGCAGAAATGAATTGGTTTCTTTTGAATTTCATGCAAAGCTATACGAGGGCCATCTGCGCTAACCGTCCCTAATTTAGCAGTGTAAGACTAGAGGAAAGGCAGCTAGCCATTACCACCCACCGCCAAATCTTAGTTTACTCTTTTACCAATGAATAGTTGGATTGACTGTCACATTATAACGCCCCCACGGCTGAAAGGGCGAGCATGTTTGGTGTGACGGGGATTCGAACGTCTTAACCATCTGGCCATGCCGGGCCGTGTAGAAAAGAAAAGAGGTGGATATTACAAATAGCATGACCCTGAATCATTTTAGCAAAGCATTTATCGTCTTTAAATAATTGATATCAGAGAATACATGAATCATTTTAATACTTGGATAATAAAACTTTTTTAAGCCCCAATAAAAATTTTGGTAAACAGTTTAAAAAATGTTCTTGTCCTAGGTTCTTCAATCGGTAATTAGGCTGAAACACTAATTTCATTTTTGTCTAAAGGATCAAGAAATTTGAAGAATCTTTCTTGGAAATAAATTAACAAAAGACCGGAATTACGCAGTAGTGACTATATAACTAATTTATTAGGCGATACACTGTATTTCGTGATGTTGCGAGAAACTTCACGCTGAATTAGCAATTCATATTCAAGTGCACATTAAATATACTCACACACCATTTATGTCACACGTTTTAAAAAAGTTTATAAAGAATTACTTAAAGGAATATTTTTAAGCTCTTCAAATACCGGACAATCTCTATGTATATATATACTCTATTATTCTAACATCATTTTTCCGAGATTTATTCTTCCGTTTATACAAATATTCGGATGGATATATTAAACTACCAGAGAAAGAAGAGCCACAGAAATTCACATTACCCTTTTAAGGGCTGTTGGTTCAACCGTCATAGCGCACTCTTACTGGACCTCGTTTGTTACCCGGTTTAATGTAGACCTGTCAAGCAGAAATGACGACCTTTTTGTCTTAAATTTATAATAGTTGATATTACACTGGTTCTGTCTACGTATGAAGAGAAATAATATTGTCATTCGGAACTCTCTCTTTTTTTTCAGCTTTAGATTACTGAACTATATTTGAAAAAGGAATCTGGTTTAAAAGATGTACTTCTGGTTGCCTTCTCCAAGCTACAGCGTGTTTGTGAAACAGTGTAAAATGTTATTAGAATTCGTGCAAAAACATATGAGTGTCTGAATTAAGAAATAACTTCGAAAACTCAAAGCGTGAAGAGTATGAAAATCAATTTACCAAAAAAGTTGTGAGCAAATGAGTGCTGCAAATTCATGGCAATGAAAAACTTTCTTTATTCGACATACAGCTTTTCTTATAATTGACATCATAATATGATATAAAACAAGAAAAGTCAAAAGATTACAGATTATTTTCATCATTTTAAAATAAGAATTCGTATATAAAGCTGGTGCTTAATGACTACAAAACTCAAAGAGCAACAAAAACCCTTACTTATACGTTAAAGAGAAAGAGATAGATCGCATTACAGATTCCTTTTCCTTTAACCAAAGGTGAAACTGAAAAAGAACCTGTGACACAGACACATAATGGAAGTTAGGCTTACAAAGAATAACTGGATTTTGATGAACAGTATTGGAGCATGTAAGCTGTATTGGACAAAATGAAGGATTAACATTCTGATTTGCATATGAGAGACTGCTAGAAATTACTTCTTAAATCCTTACTTTAGGAAGACTTTAAGTCAATAAGTTTGAGTAAAATGTAGACAAAACCCAGTCGATATTTTTGATACTTCTAGCTTCAAGTAGCGTATCTAAATATGTAAAGCTACACGTTTAAGTTATGAATAATTCATCTTCTCCATAAAAATATAAAAGTACTACTGATTTGAACAAACAAATTCACGTAACCAAGGTATTTTAAAACAGAAAGAAAAATAGTTTTAATTTAAAAAATAATAGGGAGGACAATCGTGGCCTACGTAGTAGTTAGTGTGTTAGGATTGTGAATCTGAAGATTTATGGTTCGCGACCTGTTTATGGAAAAATGCGTTCTACAATTTGGTAATGAGGTTGCGTTATAAAAGTGATTGTCAATCTTACTATTTGACAAGACAAGAGAAATTCCAAGAATTGGCGGTGGGCGTGGTTATCTCTATGAGCAGGTATATGGCATATTAAAAGTCTGTGAATAATATAATATTAAAATTACTTCCCATCTTCTGATAGAAATTATTACACAGTTGCACTTGTGGTTTCTTCTTGCCGTTGTAGTTTGTTAATTCACTCCGAGAACATACAGGCAAACTTACTTTACTTGTGAATCTTCTATAAAATGACTAGTTATACTACATGATAGAAATGACTGTATAACATATTATATTAAGATTATTTATTTCTAACTGTAATTATTACAGTAGATTTTTAACAGCTCTTCTTATAGAAGATTTCAGATAATTCAAAATTAAATAAGGATATGCGATGAAACAAATTTACAAATAAATTATCAACACATCTTTCTAATATTTGGAAATCAATTATTTTTTACCAGTTAGATTTAATACACATTTACCTTACTCACACATAAGTAAAAGTTTCAACAGTATTTTAACTCACTCTTATGAAGTTATTTTTCACACTTGTATTTGTCATAAACATGACAATGGTGTGTAAGTAAACACGTACGAAACTCGGCATTTCCTAAAATTATAAAAGTTTATGTTTTGAAGTTTTACAAGTTTTTATATTTTACATAAAAAAAATAACTTTCACGTCATGTTTAGAAAGCTTCATCAAGTGTGAACTCTGGTTTATTTTTAAACGCTTGCTAAGAAATGAGAGATCATGGAAGCTACTAGATAGTAATAAGAATATTTCCTGTTGTACCTTGAGCCCATACAAAGAAACTATTTTATCTCTAGTCTTAGCGTAGCTTAGCCTAAGAAGTTATCAGGGTCACGGATGAAGATGAAGATTGCTTTATTTCCAAAGATAATATCGATACAGTCAGGCAATGCTGAGAGAAACATCCAGAGAAATTAGTGTTAGGTTTTGATGTAGAGTCTCTCTTAGTTACGGCCGATTGTGCCAAGTGCGTTAAAGTATACGAACAGCTGTGGAGTCTACGATGTAATCCCTCGCTTAAGATGCTAACACTTAAAATAATTGTAGCCAAGGAAGCTTGAAAGAGAAATATTCTTTCGTCTTGATGTTTCAGGGAACAGCTTAGGCGAAAACGTTTTCAAAATTTCTGAAATGCATTTAGTGAAAGCCAAAAGTAGTAAAACTAACTCTTCAGTCTCAGGGTAGAATAATTAACTTCATCATTTTGATTTTAGTGGAAAATACTTCTTGTAATTCAAGTATCCTTACTCGAAACGTGATAGTTTTGTTTGTTTTTGAATTTCGCACAAAGCTACTCACTATCTGTACTAGTCGTCATTAATTTAGCACTATAAGGCTAGAGGAAGGCAGCTAGTCATCACTACCCACCGCCAACTCTTGGGATACTCTTTTACTAACGAATAGTGGGATTGACCGTTACATTATAACGCCCACACAGCTAAAAGGGGAGCATGGTACGACCGGGATTCGAATCCGCGACCCTCAGATTACGAGTCGAACGTCTTAACCACCTGGCCATGCTGGGCCAAACGTGATAATAAAAACATATTTGAAAGTCAAGCAGATAAACCTACTTCAATATGAATCGTTAAGTGAGAATTAAATACGCAGTATTTTACTTCTGTAAACCTATGTTATGCTGAAAAAACTACCAACCCAAATCTGGTAAACGTTCAACACCATATGCGTATAATAAATCTAATTTTTAAAAACATGATTTATACAGAGCAGCTTCATTTGATCTAGGTGAATCTCATAATTACATATACGTTTGAAATCTCTTCTAACAATAAAATATTACAATTTCAAAACAAAATATCATACTACATTAAATCTCCGACCTTTTCAGTTGCGGTAGAAAATGTTTCTCAGCCTCACCGGCGCAGCTGCATGTCTGAAAACTTATAACACTAAAGACTGGGTTTTGATGGGCACTGCACAGATAGTTCATTGTGTAGCTCTGCCCTTAACAACAAATAAAATGAAGTATTTTCCGTTTTCTAACGTATCCCCTAGATACGTTTTCTAGACCTCTGCGTGTAACTGATTTCAGGTTGTTGCTGATTCTTTTAACGCGGCTGCGCAGTCCAAAGCGATTACTTGAAGAAAAACTAAGTAAAATTTCGTAATTTAAAATGTATATAACAACCAAAGAAAATAAAACTGTTATATTTAACTATGAGAAAAAAGAATCCCTGTAAAATAACATAGAATGTTTTGTATTTTAAAATAAACTTTAAATTATTCTACGTTCCTACATGACACACCTGCACTGTTTTGTCGCTTTCTTATAAAACAAAACACAATTCGAAATGTTATTCGAACGAAAAAATAAACGTAATAACAGCTGACCTAAAGTGAATGTGATAAAATGTTTTACTTTTGAAAAAAAAAGGTGGAAGAAAAACATTTCAGTAGCAATCAAAATATTTATCAACTTGTTTTAGAGAAGTAAAACGATTTTCCTGTCAGTTAAAATGAAAATTTTCCAATAAAAATGAAGTGTTTCCTTCAATTTGGTATCTTTGTGAAGATTTGGTCGTGGATTTACTTTTGAATATTCAAGGAACTAACGGTTTGCTTTTAATGTATTTGTGTGTTGAAAACATAATGTACTTCAAATGACGAAAATAAAGTAAACAAATGTTATTTTTTATAAATAAAATATTCACCTATCGGAAGAATTATAATTATTAGATGCAAAAGGAATTCTAATTTAAATTAATACTGAATATTTTTTTAACAACGTTTAACTTATATAAATTGACACTGTAGTTATTGCAATGCTTGGTCAAATAAACCTTGAAGTTATGACAATGTTCAGTTCTTTTATAAATCAACATTAAAATCATTATATAACAGTGTTTATACAATTTAGAACATTAACTGCGTGCTAATTAAAACAGCAACAAATTCTTGATATTGATCGTTGACAATATAGAAAAAAATACTTTGGAGCTACGAGACTCCAATATATAAAGCAATAGCTTGATTGTATTTGTTGGTGTATTTCTTTCTTCAAGTTGTATATTCCTTTAATAAGCTAAACTCGGTTTTCAAAACTCTTTTTTTCTGTAAGACTGTGTGTTTGTGTTTTTGTGAATTTTGCACAAAGCTACTCAAGGGCTATCTGTGCTAGCCGTCCCTAATTTAACAGTTTAAGACTAGAGGGAAGGCAGCTAGTCATCACTACTCACTGTCAATTCTTGGGCTACTCTTTTACCAACAAATGGTGGGATTAACCATCATATTATAACGCCCCCACGACTTAACCCACTTGGCCATGCCGGGCCATTCTGTAAAATAAGCTTCTTACAACTTGGAAAATAATTATAAATCATATTTACTGTATTCTTATACACTGTTTAATCTAATCTTGTTTATTATAGGTTTAATCGTAAATGAATGTTATTGTATTAAACAATGAACGCTTAGAACCTTGTCATTTGTTTTGCGAGAAAATTTACATTAAACCACTTAAAGTGTTCTTATTATGGTACAGTCATCGCATTAGCCACAGCCCCCTCCCCCATTTTTGTTTTTACTTTTTAGCGAAGTATTTTTTACTTCTTAGTTTCACTGTAAATTATGACAGCAAACACACATGTCAAGATCTTTAAATTAAGCTCAGGGTGGAGACGTGATGTTTACTATCGTATTTTATGTAAGCTATAGATTAGGAAGCTCATTCTCTCCTTTATCATAGCTCAGGTCATGAGGTCAGTCAGTTCAATAAAAGCAAAGTATCTAGCATTCAATATACATAAGTAACACCGTTCTATTTTATCTGAGATTCCGCCAAGCATCCGCAAAACTACATATATTTTATTAGGTTTTTCATTCCTTTTGGACAGGTAATTTTCGTACACTGTCCAATATCCGTATAATTGTTTGTATTCTTTCTACAAACTTTTTCAGAGTGGTATATTTTGATTTTGGTGAGCAAGTACATTGACAACCTTTCTTAAGACAAAATGGTACTTTATATCTTCGTTTGTAATAGTATTTAACCTATGAACAACTGAACTTGCTCACCAAAATCAAAATATACCACTCTGAAAAAGTTTGTAGAAAGAATAATAGGAAGTACTTTGCAAATATAAAATTTTACTTTTATAACGATATAAACTGAATAATAAAGGCCTGGCGCATTGGTAAGCACGAGTGTTTATAGTACAAATACTTAAAGTTAGATCTGTTGAAAATTTTAAATCAAACACTACCTCAAAAAAGCACTACTTACCAGGAGACCCTGGAACTCTACAAACCTCAACTTACATCTTAGATCATTGATACGTTAATACGCTTACATTTCATTTAGATTTTCAAAGCTTTATTGATATTTTACGCGTTTAAATTGTTTGGAAATTGTACTGCTAATCTGAAAAGTGTTGTTACTTAGTGCGTTTTACCTTCCAGTTTCGTTACTTAGTGTGTTTTACCTTCCAGTTTCGTTACTTAGTGCGTTTTACCTTCCAGTTTCCTTTATTATTGTTGTAATCTGAGTGAACATGTAATTTACACGAATGCATACAATAGTTGGTAGATACCAGAGGATTGGAAGTTAGCTAATGTCACTCCTGTCTTCATGGGAGGAATGGAAGTTGTCCTAGTAATTATAGGCCTATTAATCTAACATCAGTCGCGGGAAAAGTTTTGGAAAGCCTGATCAATTATACTTTAGAAAACCATTTAACAAGTTTGGAAAATCAATCTGGTTCCACTAAGGGAAAATATCCTCTTACAAATCTTTTGACATTCTTTAAAAAATGTCACTGCTTATATAGGTGAGGGTAATGGCGTAGATTTGCTGTATCTGGATTTTCAGTAATCATTCGACAAGGTTTCACATAAAAAGCTTGTAAAAATTATCTCTGTTGATGCGGGGGATAAGTTAGCAAGTTTGATAGAAGAGTGGCTCTATGGAAGAAAGCAAAAGGTCTTTTAAAATGGAATTAGTCAAACTGGATTGATGTAACAAGTGAGGTACCTCAGGGCTCAATCCTAGGACTTTTGCTCTTTTTGATTTACATCGATGACATAGCTGAAGAAATGGTCAATAAATTACTTAAATTTGCTGCTGATGATATCAAGGTCATGGGTGTTTCTGACTCTGAGGAGGATGTGCTGCTTTACAAAAGTGAGTTTGGAAGATGAATAGTGGATGGGTTTTAGTTATGATAAAGGCAAGATAATGCATGTGTGTCATCATAAGTTAAATTATAAGTACAATATAGATGGGAATAATCATAACAGTGTCGTGAAAGAAAGGGATCTTGTTGTAATGGTTGATCAGTCTCTTAAACCCATCCAAACAATGTACTGCTGCTAATAGTAGGGCAAATATGGTCAATTTATTTGATGATTTTATAGGCTAATTGGAATATAAAGATCCCAGAAACTACAACAGGTGCACAACACCTTTTATAATAAAATGTAACTACAGTCATGAAAAGCCAAGATATTTACGAAAACCAGTGTTGAAATTAGGATTTAAAATAATATTTCAATAAATCTCGTCGAGTGCATTAAAAACATACAGTTTTATATTTTTTTTGTTATCTAATAAAAGACAAAACAAATTAACAGCATTTTCAAAGATGACCACTTTTTTGTTCACACCTGGTATTTCTAGTTAATAGAAACCACTTCATGTAATCCTGAATTAACAAGGATTATTTTGATATCACAGCACAATTCTCCCAATTTTCATATTTCCTCTGTTTCTTATAGAGATGCCTAAATACCATTAGAAATTTTTAAAAGAAACAGAATTTTTAACTGAACCCCTCAATGGACTCAGCAGATAGTCCGATGTGGCTGTGTTATAAGAAAATACACACACACACAAAATCCCTATAAGATATGAAAAGAATATACATAATTAAAAATTTACAGAAGAACAAAACAAAATATTATCTAAAAATCTGTAATAATATTTAAACCCTTCTAATTGCATTTGTTTCTATGTTCCAAATATCTAATATGTATAATTCCCAAAATGTACATAGAAATGAAGTTATATTTACATCCAATTCTAATTGCACCAACATAAAACCTTTACAGTTCAATACTTAGAAATAACTTTAGATTGAACATTTAGTTTTACAACAAATACACAAAATATACATATGTAACAGACCACTAAATATGCAAATTTGTTTACCATTTCATTTGAAAGTCAGTTCACTTACCTATGGCTCGCTCATGCATTTTTTTTTTAACATTTTCAGTATAAAGTTGCAAAAGTAATTTGATAGGCAGAGGTTCTTACTTTGAAAGGTGTCGGTTAGCCCTGAGATAGAGCTCTGTATTTCGGAGCTGATGAACAAGGTTCGAATATACGTGCGATACCACAAAATATTCCCACACTTTAAGCTGTGGGTGCGTTATAAGAGTAACATTTATTCTCTTAATGTGGACAATGAGTGATAAGGTACTACCGACTATCTATTTTCCTTCTGACCAGTAGTTTGACATTAGGAAAGGCGGTAAACAGCGTTAGTAACTTTGCCATAAATATAAATATCGTAAAATATATATCCTTCGTGTATTGTAAGCTATATATTTTTGTAACATAAATGAATATGTTAAATACTTATTATTAAGCGATTACTGTTTTTAAAACTTAACCTTGTAGCTAAAAAGATTAGCTATCAGAGGCTCAGTGTCATTGCAATAGCTATAAAACAAATATAAAATATTTACATATTAAAGATGATAATACTCATTTTACAGTGAATAAACTACATCCACGGATAGAGAAAAGTATAAAACCCAGAAACATAAAAATATCTCCTTCAGTCGTCCGTTCCTTATCTGTTTTAACCTTATTTTCTTTGGACTCATGAGCGCCTCATCCTTTTTGTCTTGAAGATAGCATTATGGGAGATGTACAAATAGGCGAGAAGCCGTAATGAGGTAAATCTCTCAAAATTGTTAAGGTTTTATCGCCACAACTTGAAGCTTATGAAAAGAGAGAACATCAGATCTCTTTCATTTTTTCTATAGAATTTACGTTGATGGTTTTGTTGTAATATTTGGTATGAAATACTGTGTCTGTTTAGCAGGAATCACTACGTATAAATTTCACAACAGAAGTAATAATCTTCAGGGGACTTATTAGAAAAGTATTTGAAAATATGTCTTATGTGCATCGTAGCATAGATACCACATTTTTAGCCTCATTGTGACCATGACTATTATTAGACTAAACTAATTTAACCTATATAAAAAAAAGTACGTGTGTCACGTCACGTCACGCTTCATGTTTTGAAATAGAAAGAATCATAAAAGCCAAAATGCATTTATCTAGATAGAATAGTTCGATTACTGTCTGCCAATTGCGACTTTAGTGACTGGGGTGCAAAGCGACTGTGAGGGATGGGTGCCGTGAAACCATGTAAATGTAGTGAGTGCTGTATAACAAGCCTAAAGTAAAGGCTTAGTATGTGGTTACCTAGCCTATACCCAAGTGCATAAAATTTATAATTAAACTAAAAACATCGTTTCAATTTTAAACTTAAATTATTTCCTAATTAAGCCATTTTCTGTTATAGGTCCAACATTTTTAATAAAATACAAGCTTCTTTAATCAACGGAGATTCTAAACTAATAAATAAATAAATATTTTTACAGTTTTATTCTCCATACATTCCATTTTAGTACATACATATTTTTCATGTATAGACTAACGACAATATTACTGCATAGGAAATTCTTTGATATCAGAAGAAGGGCATTGCCCGAAATGCTGTATCGACAATGTTATATATATCTCTGTAGTTCACTTCTTGGTGGTTTGACCTACAATATTTTTCTTTTAACGATAATGTTAGGTTATATTTTTGTTGCCAAGCAACATGACATAAAAGAAATTGTTGGAACGTAGAGTTAGTAAAACGTACTGGATTTTCGCTATATTAGAAGCTGTTAATGTAACTACTCTTTTACCATAATTATGCTATGAATAAACCATGAATTATTTTCATGAATGATGTCAAGTTTGATTTTTGAAGAATTTTCTGACGTTTGACTGCATAGTCTTCACTTTTCTACTTCCTTGTTGATCGACGTGATTTCGCAAAATGTATTTCTTTTAACTATGAAATATAAGGTTAGAATATAATAAGGGATGAAGGTGATAGTACTTGCCCCGTCCTTTTTGACAGGCTATATACTAGTTACAGAAATAGTTTTTGGTTGGTTTTAAAAAAATAAATAGTATTTTTCACGCTTTTTTCTAAATTTCTCTTAGAATTTTTAATAGTATTTTAAAAATATGTTTATAATTTACAAGCAATTACATAAACGTGGCAACAAAATGTGTTCTTAAAATAAATATTGCGTTTTTGAAATTGTAAATGTAAACATGTAAACCTGAACCAACATATCATGCACAAATGAGTTAATCGTCCAGTTCAGAGAGTCTTAGGGTTAAGGTATAGTCATACCTGATTTTGATCACAGGGAAGCACTTGCCAGCAAAAGAGCTTTGTCTGACTTTTTGAAATGATTAACGATATTTGCTTTCACTTTTATAATGCGCTCACAGCTGAAAGTTATAAGCTCGCTCAGCGGCAATATGTTCCTCACCTTTTATCCATAGCCAGGGAAGCATTTGATTAAAATTTAATTAAGTACCATAGCTTGAAAACTAAAACTATGCTTTAGTTTTAAGGTTAACAATATAATAATCTGAATGCCATCTTTGAAACTTTGTCGATGTAGATAGAACAATACAACGAAACATAAAACGTATTTATACCATCTACAAAATATTTTAATAGCAAAATATTGCTCGTATTCGTAAGATTACCGTTAGTTCAACTAAACATTAACTATGAGTGTTTTGTATTTTACTTATGATGAAACACTATGAACAGAAAATTTTGTAATATTTTACTTTCACCTTCTAATCTAAATCTCTGTTTCTTTTCTCAGAACAATGAAATGAAATTGAATTATGACTATGATTACTTAGTATGTAACTACTGTTACGTATTATAATTTCAAATGGCCCGGCATGGCCAAGTATGTTAAGGCGCTTGACTCATAATCTTAAGGTCACGGGTTCGAATCCCGGTCGCACCAAACATGCTTACCCTTTCAGCCGTAAAGGCGTTATAATGTGACGGTCAATCCCATTATACGTTGGTAAAAGAGTAGCCCAAGAGTTGGTGGTAGGTGGTGATGACTAGCTGCCTTCCCTCTAGTTGCACACTGCTAAATTAAGAACGGCTAGCGCAGATAGCCCTCGAGAAGCTTTGCGTGAAATTCAAAAACAAACCAAAATACTATTTCAAAAATCCATAAATTTGAATTTATAAATTAATTAATATGTACTCAATTAATGGTATTTTACAATAAGATTGATATACACAATTTTCTTTTCTATACAAACAAAAAACGATACAATTTATAATAACGGCTGTTATTAATAGTTATTACAAATGCTAGTTTATATAGAAAAGTTTTACAAACTTACAAACAATACTAATTTTTTTATCCAGTCTAGAATTGAATACCTTATCCACAATCTAGGCCTACGACGGGAAAATTAATTTTGAATCGATGCTGTCACACCTCGCTTAAGATAGCTAGCTTGGTTGGCCTCACACCGCTGACTTTACCGATGATGATATTTAATTTCCTCGTAGAAAGTTTAACTTCAAACTATTTCACTGGAGTTAAATAGTTTGTAACGTTCGAAATCTATTAACATTATTGGTCAATTTCTGTAGTATTCCGATTTGTTGGCGTTGGTCACGATTACAACTTCCTAGATTTATAGCACACTGTAGCTGACAAATAATACTATTACTATTTATCTCTCGGCGACTCGTAATCTGAGGGTCGCAGGTTTGCATCCTCTTTACACCAAACATGCTCGCCCTTTCAGCCGTGTGGGCGTTATAATGTGACGGTCAATCCCACTATTCGTTGGTAAAAGAGTAGCCTAAGAGTTGGCGGTGGGTGGTGATGACTAGCTGCCTTCCCTCAAGTCTTACAGTGCTAAATTAGGGACGGCTAACGCAGATAGCCCTCGAGTAGCTTTGCGCGAAATTCAAAACAAAATTCTTTACGTCTCTCGGCGTGTCGGTTTTTATATATAAATCACGCGAGACGCTAAAACATCCACTAAAGTTTGCTTGCAAAATAAACTGTCAGTCACTCGTATTACATACACACCTAGTATACTGTTGATTCTTACACACTAGAACATTCTACAAATTTCGAGAACAAGAATATGCGTCACATGCAGAAAAGAAAACTATACAGAAACAAGTGAAGGCAATGAAATAAATGTATATCAGTAAATATGTTAAAGTACCTATTCCTTTTCGGTATGAAAAACTTTGATTAGTGATCCAACATAAGTATTACATTATTGTACATAAAAAAACTATTTAATCATCATTACTTTTTGCTGTGAAGTTGGACTTAGAAATAGAAAGGGTTAATCACATTGTATTGGAACAATTTAGATATGCTAATACAGCAAAGAATTGTGAGTCGTGGTGCCTTTTGCGTCATGTTTAGCATTACATGTAATTATTCATGACTAATTTTTAACCAATTACACCAAGAATAGATTTATAGCTGCTGGAAAATAAAGTATTTCCGATGAAAAATTTTCATTGAGCGAGATTTTCAAAGGATACATAGTCAAAAGAAGATATTTTTTGGAAAAAATTCAATGATAACACACAGAAACGCCCTAGTCCGTGAAGAACACCACACTTCTGGCACTATTAATAAGACAATAAGCACAAATCTAAAGTATAAGGAAGTTCAAAAGGTAAATGTTTAGTAGCTTTTAGCTTCATCTCGAAATCAATGACTGCATTCACTAGAAAGATGGATAAAAAACTGGAAATCTACAGTAATCCTATCGATCTTTCACATCCCTCGGTGCAGCTTTAATATACTCTTATTATTCTGAACTGCTTAAACTTACGTTTGTACGTTAACGTTCTTCTGCAATGAAAGAACTATAGAAAGTTTTCAAAACGATGGTCTAAAACTGACTTCGATATTTTTCACTGATTCTTTTCATAACGGCCAGGGTAATGGAAATATTAAAAACTAGCTCATTAATTGGGAGAGACTAGATAGCTAGCGACGCTTTTGTGGCCTATAGGTTTTTACAATGTTATTTATATGGTCGTTGTCGTGGCGATCCCTTGAGGTTGAGGATGATGGTCCTCCAAGTTCATACATGGGTACAGAGATGGGTAATGAAACCAATCCTTGCTGCACAGGTCTTCTGGCAGTAAGGGAAGGTCAGTTCAGAGGGAAGGAGAGGTTTCAGTAGTAGCTGGCGTTGTTTCCTCTTCTCTTCAAAATGTTGTCTTCTTAACGATTCAAATAATTCTTCTCCCTGATGGACAGGGATCTCCAGGTGGTTCGGTTGTGAGCGAGAGTTTCCCAACTGTTAACATCAATGTTGTACCTCTTAATTGTTGTCTTCAAGCCAACCTTGAATCGCTTTTCCCGTCCTTCTCTCATTTGTTTACCAGTTTTCATGTTAAACTTAGAAGACGCCTTATTTATATGGTAACCTCAATATTAACGTTATCCTGCTGCTTTATGAATGTAAGAAATTTATATACAGGGCTAAAATATTATATATTTTTCGGTGTTAGCCTTTATATATTGCTCTTAGATTATTTCTACTCTCTGTTTTATTGTGTCACCAGATATAAATACCTATTTTATATTATGTTTGTTTGTTTTTAATTAATCACAAAGCTGTACAACAATCTATCTGTGCTCTATCGTTGTAAGTCTGCAGACATATCGCTGTACCGCTGGGAAACTTTATATTATGTATTTCACTGGATTTTAATTGCAATTTTATGAACATAGTTACAGAAACTGCGCAAAAACTCAACATTTGCTCTTTGAAAAAACATTGCATAATAAAATAAATCTACTTGTGTACAGTTTCTTGGCAGGATTTCAGTTGAAGTCTAGTATGGCATTTAGAGAGACACTTATTGGCTGTTTGACTGTTACTTCCTTTTTCTTTTCCCAACAGATTTCATGGCCCGACTCAAATCAACCAAGGAAACGAGCTTGCTAATCTGGGTCTTGGTGGGGCTTAATGGTTTGTTGTAAATCCAGGGGGAGTTATGTGCACATCAAGATAATTTCCTTCAAAATTCAGGCGTGGAAAACTGAAATTCCTAAAATAACATGGAAGTCTTTCCCACGTATTATTGTAAACAGGAGAGGCTGAGAAAGAGACTTCTAGCACTAGTAACCTTTGGTATGGCATTAAGATGTTCATGCGTTCCAGCTATTAAAGTTGACAACGGAAATGACAACCTAAAACAAGACAAAGTTTCTTTCGTGGTCAGACATGCTGAGATATAAACAAAACAAGTACATATTGATATAACACTGTGAATGATCTTCAGGACACTTCAGTTATTCTTATCTTCTCTAAAGAATAATCTATAGTTCATCTCTCAAACCGGAACCCCTTTCAACTTCGATTTTGCGACACAACGAGAGCTCTGTCCAAGGGAGGTGGAAGCGACCTTCCAGAGAAACAACCAACTACAGAGTTGAACAACCATGGCTGAAATAATGAAGATAAAAACCAGAAATGTAAAGATAAACGAAATACTCGGTAGAGCTGTCGACTATTTATTAACAGGAATATTAATGTGTATGTTTGTATGTGTGTGTGTTTTTCCTATAGCAAAGTCATATCGAGGTATCTGCTGTATCCATAGAGGGAGACTTACCGCTGTCTCAGCGGGGAACGAATAATAATGTAATCAGGAACCGAACTCAAGTAATTCGTCGATCAAAATAAGTTATACAGCTATGTAGAACTATATTTAAAATGATTTGAAATTTGTAAGTCAGGAAGTCACGTAACGAAATGTATCAGAACACAGTTTACGTTGTTTGACATTAAGTAGTGTAATGGCCCCGAAAACTGATTGCTTTTGGGAAGGGTATGTAACAACAATTTCTGGCGCAAAATGTTTTTAAGCTATGGTCATAAATATTTGTTCACATAAGTAATTTAACATTTACGAAGCGAGGATATTTCTTGAACTTAATAGCATTAGAAAACTAAGGAATATAGAACAAACTGAGGTAACAGGACCATCCAGAAAGATACCTGCAACAAATCATACCTCAACTCTGGTAAATAAAGTGCAGTGCCCCATAAAACAACAACAACGAACCATCTATGTCAATACATAAAACAATCACAAAGTTTATTGTTGTCAAAATGAAATCAAATATTAAAGCCAGTGAGAGGTTAGTGGGATAAACTAAGACTAAACCTAAACTAGCCTAAGGTTCTTGTGGTAGTTTGAAAAAAATGTAGTAAGCATCACTGAAGAAGTAATCGAAATAAGGCAATAAGTAGTGTTCCAGTAATATTAACAAAAAAGAGTAATACGATTAATGGAAGACTGAATCGATTACCTTGTACGTCACACTTACTTATAAGGACGATGACCAATGAAACTGTGCAGAGATGACAAAGTCTCAGGCGCCAATATATTTAAGTACAAATTAGGGTATAAATATTTGATTAATGCTGATTTATGAGTAACATTAATTTTGTGTGTTACATATTATAATTTATCATGGACAAGCCTCCGATTTAGTATGTTACGTAGTTATTTATTACGATTTCGAAATTTGAATTTAGAAGTTAATTGAATGTCAGTATGTATCAAATTTATAATATTTGGCAAGAAGATTGATAAACGCAGTTTTCTTTCTTAACACAAATATATTTTACTTTACAAACAAAAACAATACAACTTATAATGACGATTAATTTAAATAGTAGCCTGGCAAGGCCAGGTGCGTTAAGGCATTCGACTCGTAAACCGAGGGTCGTAGGTTTGAATCCCTGTCGTACCAAACATGCTCGCCCTTTCAGCCGTGGGGGCGTTATATTGTGACTATTGGATTGGTAAAAGAGTAGCCCAAGAGTTGGCGGTGAGTGGTAATGACTAGCTGCCGTTCCTCTAGTCTTACATTACAAAATTAGGGATGGCTCGCGCAAAGAGCTTGCGTGCAGCTTTGCACGAAATTCAAAGACAAACCAACAAACAATACAAATAGATATTACAAATAACTATTTCTTTTCAAGGATTTTATAAACTCACAAACAATATTCAGTCTTCTGCCTGGTCTGGAACTGAATACTTTATCGACGGACAAGGTCCACGACGAACAAATTAATATTATGTTGATTCACTTCACTTGTCGGGAAAGCTAGCTACCTCTGTTTTTCACAGGTGAGTTTTTCCCGATGACAATATCTAATGTCCTCGTAGAAATGCTGAACTTTCGAGGTTAATTCACTGAAGTTTGTAATGTTAGAAATCTATAACTGTTCCTGGTCAAATATCTGTAGTTTTCCGATTAACAAGTGTTTATCACAGTAAAAGCTTCTGAGGCTTATAGTATACTAAGTATAGCCGATCAAACAATATTCTGTTGACTTTTGGCGCATCGTTTCATAATCTTTAAACAAAATTCTCAAAAGTTCATTTGGCAACAGTACTGGCAAACACCAGCATTTTGCACACACATTCTACAAACTAAGAAAACACGCGAGACTTTTGCAATACACATATATATTTCTAAATATGTATTAAACTGGAAAAATATAGATGTCAAAATAAATATATAATAGTAAATTTGGTACATGTAAAAAAAAGAGAAAGTTCTAAAAGCATAGAAACATATTTTTACTCTAATTTAGAACTAAGAAAAATATTATATAAAAATAATAAGAGGTAGTCTGCTCCTCACCCCATTTCTTCGAGGTCCTCAAAACAGTTCTAAATAAATTATATCATTTACTGTAACAAGAGTTTCAGTACTAGATTTTTACTTATCAAATGTACTTATTGAACCATTATTTTATCCATGCCATTGATATACACAAAGCGTCAAACGCTGCCATTTTTTATATTTTGCTTCAACGAATCGGGACCGGTGTGGCCAGGGGAAATGATTCATAATATACAAGTTACTGTATATTAAAACTAGTCATCACCACCCACCGCCAATTCTTGAGCTACTCTTTTACTAACCAATAGTAGGATTTACCGTAACATTATCTGCCCCTACGCCTGAAAGGGTGAGCATGTTTGGTGTGACGGGGATTCGAACCCGCGACCTTCAGATTACCAGTCGAGTGTCTTAACCACCTGGTCACGCCGGGCCGGGTTAAGTGAGCTTACTATAGAGATACTCATATAATACCACCAAGAAAACGCAATCCCATACTTATAACAGCAAGATAAAAAATGTAAATAACTCTGCATGCTGTATAATCGTTTTCTGAAAACGAATAAAAAAAGCTCTTAAACACCAAACAATAAGATAGAGAAATCACTGTTCTGAAAACACGTTGTTGTTACTGTTTTAATGAAGTTAATACATAAGTGACTCAGAAAGACCTACATGTAACGCCCCCAGTGTTAAAACGGTGTGTCTACGTACTTTTACTGCTAGAAACCGGGATTCGAATACAAGTGGTGGGCAGAGCTCAGATAGCCCTTTGTGTAGCTTTGTGCTTAATAATAAACAACAATAACGTAAAGGTAACACATTTTCGTTTTAGCTGTCAAATCAGTGCTATTGTTTATTTAGCTGTAAGAGAATGATTTTAGTTCATTCTCACGAAGTGTAGACAGGGAAAAGAAAATAAGTTGAATTTTGAAAGAAAAGAACAAAACTCACATCTTTTTCTGAATCAAATTAACTAGCCCCACAAATCATCTTTAATATAAGGAAGACGTACTTGCGATTTAAAATAATAACTTCAAACCATAAGATATGTTAAATCACTAAAAATTAGGGTTAGACCCCACTGTAGCCAGAACGTAGATAGTAACGGTATAAGTTTCATCTTAATGAAAAACAAACAAACAATATTAAGAGAACAATATTAATTGTGTTATGATTTTTTTGTTCCAGAATCAACCAAGTTTAGGTTTTGGTTTGTTCTGTTTTGAATTTCGCGCAATGCTACACGAGGGCTATCTGCGCTAGCCGTCCCTAATTTTGAAGTGTAAGACTAGAGGGAAGGTAACTAGCTATCACCACCCACGGCCAACTCTTAGGCTACATTTTTACCAACAAATAATGGAATTGACCGTCACATTATATCGCCCCCACGGCTGATAGGGCGAACATGTTTGGTGTGACGGGGATTCGTACTCGCGACCCTGAGATAATGAGTCGAGCGCCTTAACAACTGGGCCATGCCAGGCCTGTAAACGCTTTGACTGACAAAGTTTCAGCCATAACATTGAATTCATAATTTCGAAAATAGTGAGTTCATTGAAAACATTTCGTAAATTACAGACGTAAATTTTCAATGAATTATACAATGTAAATAAGCACATACCAGACATACTGATTTTACTACAAGATTTATTTTACAATGTTTGGGTAACTTTGAGCACAATACTATATTTTTCGTTTATTTTGATTACTTTTAAACTTATTAGAAAAAGAAAACTGATTTCTACTACTGAGCTTTGATTGGGGCGATCGATATTATATAAACAAATTGATGAAGAGCTTGGGGCCTGGAAGAAAAATAAATATCTCCTAAAATTCAAGCCATGTCTGCTAGTTGTTCTCATGGTGCTAACGAAATGATACAGTACAGTTCACCTCCGATATCACTGATATATCGCTCAACCAGGTCATACTGCCTTCATGTTGTGTTGCTCTCAGAATCCACATATCCTTCTGCTCACAATGATCAATATCCGTTTGTGTTATATGTGTGAGAGAAAGAACACCTTGAAACCAACAGCTCTTCTCTATGAACATTTTGAAACTCAATGATACTCGCAACTTGAAAATTAATAGGATAACACTTCTAATGTTTTTTACTATACTATAATTTCATTATTTTGTGTGGATATTTTTCATATAGCAAAGCCACATCGGGATATCTGCTGAGTCCACCGAGGGGAATCGAATCCATGATTTTAACATTGTAAATCCGAAGAGTCACCGCTGTCCCAGCGGGAAACTCAATTATTGATAAAGTGTTTTATATTATGAAGGAATTTGGTACGTTTTGAATTTCACGCAAAGATACTCGAGGGCTATCTGCGTTGGCCATTCCTAACTTAGCGGTGAAAGAATGGAAAAACGTCAGCTAGTCATCACCACCCACCACTAACTCTTGGGTTACACTTTTACCAACGAATATTGAGATTGACCGTCACATTATAACACTTCCACAGCAAGCATGTTTGGTGGAACGGAGATTCAAGCCTGCGACCCTCATATTACGAGTCAAGCACTCTAACCACCAGGCCATGCCGAGGGCCATTGTGAAGGAAATCAACAGCCTTCAGCATCATAACTAATTATCGTCACAAGTTTTAGTTACTCTAATAACACAGGAGAGAAAGCAAAAATTATAGTATAATATTTAATAATATGTCGACAAAACCATAGCTGTGTTATCTAATGCCGACGAAGCCTTTTGCTGAATACCAGAGCTCAACATGCTGACTGTTATACGACAGACATAGTAGCGACCGAAGTGCTATTTATCTTATCATTTGCATGAACAACGACTATTATGATATGAATTAAATAAAGAAGTCAAATTAATAACTTCATATGTTTATTTTACCTTGTGCTTTATACACTCGTTAAGCAAGGATTGTTTAAATTCGTAAATAAGTTTTATTCTTTACACTTGCTGAACCGTAATCCTTGGGTATCTTCGTATTTCTTAAAACTCAAAACGCCTCTAGTGACCGAAAATTAGGTTAGTATTTTTTCTTCTTCTCTGCTCTACTTGCAACTTAACAAGATCCGACTAGACCAGTGATATTCTGGGCGACAAAATGAATTGTCAATATCAGAAGTCAAAAAGTGTCAAAACAAACCGATGTACTACTGGAGTTTTCAAGTGTTCTGGTCACTGCTTTATTGGTTGGATCTCTTTACACAAGCAGCTGTCTTTCCTTCCTTTTATAAGACGCAAAGGCTTTATTATTCTGTTCACCTATCTTGAATTTTTTTCTTTTATAAATATTTTCCGATACGTATATATCTTACGTAGTTTGAGACGATGAATTAAAATATCAAACATTTAAAATCAATTATTTGTTTTTATTTAACAAAGAATTAGAACACTCACTTTATTAAACATGTTAGAGGTAATTAATGTTCTCTAACAAAGAAAATACATCTACTAGGTTCTTCAGCGTGTTTTGTTTATATTTCAATATCTATAAAGATAGGGTATTTAATGTTCTTCATCGAATATATACAGTATCAAATACATTTTTCAATGTGGTTTGTTTATACTTCAATTACATGTAAAGATCAGGTAATTAATGTTCATGAACAAAAAGTAAAATACCATCTGGACTACAAAATTATAGCATTTAAAGTTCAAAGTAACATAATTTAGGTCTTTTAGTGTGCTTTGCTTATGTTTTAACCACACCTAATGGTCAGTAATTAAGGCCTTAAACACAGAGATGTATATATTATCCATGTCCTTCAACGTTCTTTGTTAATACAATTTCAAATCTTGTTAAGCTCTGAATGATATCAGGTTATCACAGCTTTAGACATGGATTTCATTTCATTGTTGATAAGCAAAACCTTTATTTTAACCCGATAGCTTACAAATAAACTTGAGGATTTAAAATGCTAAAATCGAGGGTTCTATTCCAGTATATAAACCATTGTGCGTTTTCGATTAACGAACAGATGTACTTCTTCAGGGTTGAAAATTTCTTGCTGTGTAGAATTTCTTATGAATAATTTAATTTCTACACCCGAATATTAACATTTTCATTAACTATATGCGTTATATGATTTATCAAGGATATTAGTTAACGTATTCAGAATTTATCTTTTATTAAATATATAGTAGTTGTTACTGGCTGAGATCGAACTTCATCAAGGGTGTGGTAGCTGTTACTGATCGAGTTCAATCAAGGATGGAATGGTTATTATTGGTTGGATTCAAGTTTTTATCAAAAATGCAGTACATATTATTGGCTGGATTCAAGTTTTACCAAGAATGCAATATTTTTTATTGGTTGGATTAGGGTTTCATCAAGGATGCAATAATTACACTATGCCACACAAATTTTGTTCCATAGTGTTATCATTGGTTGAGTTTAAGTTTTTTCAAGCACATGGTAGTTATTGGCGCAGTACATGTCTGATCAAGAATGCAATAGTTATTATTGACTGGGCTCAAGTTTTATCAAGAATACAATAGTCAGTATTGGCTGGGTTCAAGTTTTTATCAAGGATGAAGTAGCCATTACTGGCTGGACTCAAGTTTTATCAGATGTACGCAATTTATTGTGGATGTAAGAGTTACTGTTTCACGGTATCAGTGGTTATCAAAGACATATCACCTATTTTTATTAGTATATGACGATATTTTCCTTTTACATTTGGTCTTACAACGTCTCACTGTAAGATAATAGACGTTCTACTTGTGATTCAACTTTATTTCTGGCATCGTAAGAAAATACAAAATATCTATTTTTATTTAAAATGTTTGTTTTAAATTTTTGCGCAAAGATACACGAAGGCTATCTGCGTTATATGTCCCTAAGTTAGAAGTGTCAGACTAGAGGGAAGAGAGCTAGTCATCACCACCCACCGCCAACTCTTTTACTAACGAATGGTAGGATTACTCATCATATTATAACGCCCCCACGGCTAAAATGGTGAGGATATTTGTTCTGATGGTAATTCGAACCCGCGACCCTCAGATTACAAGTCGAGCGCCCTAACCACCTGGCCATGTCGGGATTCTTAAAATTGTCGATGAGACACAAACAAACGTACTACTTACAACTTTGAAGTTGATTAACTTACATTTAGTAACAGTTTTCTGGCTGAGACGCTATTGGATGATTGCTATCTATTTTATTTTAATATGTAACCCAACAGTGACATAGCGGTATGTCTACTACAATCCGGGTTTCAATACCTATGGTGGGAGAAGCACATTCTGTTGCTTTGTGTTTAACTTCAAACAAATAAATAATTTATGATATATGTTTACAAATACATACATATATAAAGAAATATGTATGAAAAATAATTAAAATACCTATTGGATATTGTAGTATTGGTAAGTTTCATATCAGAGTAAAGTAAATAGAAGTAAATAATTTCATTCTTTTCCATAAAAGTTTGAAGTGAAAGTTTAGAAAGTAGGAAACTAGTCAACAATACCAACCGCCAACTCAAGGGATATCACTACCACAATCAGCAAGCTAGAAACTGGGCTGTGCTTATCCCATTAAAATGTGATTTAAATTTGAAAGATACATAGTAAACTGAAACCCTTCGTTTTCTAAAAATTAAGTGAATAATTTTATTTCATGAGCAACATTATTCAATTATTCAATGAACGATTTGAAACTATTTTATTTATTGATCGGCCGGGACACGCAAAACATTTGCGGTGGTTTTTATGTTAACTCCTGATCGCTAACTCCTGATGTGCTTCAAGAATTACGCAGTTAGGCATAATAAACTCACGGAGACTTACTTTTATTTAATAACAATACACGTAAACTAAACAATAAAGTAAATTATGGTATTTATGATAGTGCACAAAAAATGAAACAGTTGTAAACGTTCAGTTTAGGACACAGTTTTATGAGTTGAAAGAAACTCACAAAAACGACGAATAAAGAAAAAAATAGCTAAAATATTTTTATAACAGTCTATGAAATGAACTGAAGCTAAATTACTGCAAAGTAAAATATGAAAAGTTGTAATGAAGGCAGTCCTAGCTGATCATACAGAAACGTCTGAATGCAAGTTTACAAAGTGAAAAGCCTATTTTTTAAAGAACTGCGCATGTGTATTTTAGACATGAATAAGTCGCGAAAACTCATGGCAATTGTATATAGTGTTATTTTTTTAAGGAAATAACACGCAGGTGAGGTGTAGTTTGTACGAAATTCTTTGCAATTTTAAAAAAGCTAAAGTTGAAATCGAAGCCAATCTCCCCCTGGTTACAATGATATTGTGCTATCGTGTAACATGCTGGTTGCATTTTGACTACGACAAAAAAAAAAAAGGTAAGATAATTCTAAGTGGAAAAGCCATCATGTAAACCGAACTTCTCGGACAAATTTCTTTCTAACAATATGTGATTTGTGACGTTTGATCGCAAAATGTGCGAATGAATGTTCGAACAGACAAACACAAACGTATTACTCATGTAATTTGTATCGTAAAAAATACTGAAAAACAAAAACATTTCTAATATATATGCAAAAAAACGGCTCGTTTGGGTTGAGAAAATATTTTACATAGAAGAGCGAACAACGTTTCGACCTTCTTCGGTCATCGTCAGGTTCACAAAGAAAGAGGTAACTGACCGGAAGCTGACCACATGTTTGAAAGGGGTTGTGTAACTGAGTGTCGGAATGTAGAGGGCGGTATTAGATGTTTGAATATACAATTTTATTTTATTTTATTATATTAATATAGGTATAAAGGCGTTCCTTTATATTGGTTTATTTTGGGTTTAAGTTGTTGTATAAGTAAGGCTTTCTCAACAAGTGGGTTTCTCGACATCACTGATTAAAAACATTTCTAATGCAGACGCTATTTTTTTACAGAAAGGTGGTTTATTTTTATATACTTTTACAAAACTATCTGTTACCTTTCTATATAACAACGTGTGAAAAAACAAGAAAACACAACCGGTATTATCCTGATAGAAGACATATAAGCTGCATAACAGAGTTCATTAAAAAATAAGTAATTTTTCATTAAAAAAATTTTTAGGTTTCACAGTATGAGTTACACGTTACTGCATTACATCCTGCTACTAAATCTATGTCATTTTAGCAAGGTATGGAACCTAATCAGAGTGGACGTTTCAACAGAGAACGAAAGCTCAGTTCTCTTTAATGAGTACATAGCAGGCCGATATACTGATTTTGTGTGCAGTAATGTGACACAATGTGCAACCATGCAGTATTCACGTTGTCTCACTAATCTAATTGTTTTGATACCGTATATGTCTAATGTAGTTTAAGCTGTTAGCTCATTAGACTCATCGTCATCAAATAAATTATTTTGAATATTATCGGAATTCTGCAAGTCGAGTGACTCGTTCTCATTACACAGTTTTGATAGAACAAACAAGGATTTGAATGACAAAAATCAACTAGAATGCATAACATAACACTGTTATTTATTTTTGTCGTATTAAGACATAGAGAAGTCTAAAAAAAATTACTGTTTGATTCTAAAATATAAAGAAATAACGATACTAGTATAGTTTACTTTTTGACTCGCAAATACATTTAAGGTAAAATTTACGAAACCAAAACTCTTCGAGATTAATTAATAAGTTGCTGATCCTAAAACATCACTATTAAGTTTCAATAATGTCATAGTTCTGCGAAGAAATATTCTATGTTGTAGCTTGGAGATTAAAACCATAGTATGTTCCTTGTTTTCATTTGCCTTGTAGTTCATTTTGAATACAAGATAGCCTTTGATCACTTATGCTTTGAAAACCCAAATAAATTGTGGCATATTTATTGCACGATCCATTTTAAACTTGCCAAATAAGATTTTATTTCATTCGTCGTAAATTTAGTCTGTAAAAATACAGTACAGTATTTTTTTCGCACCAGGTCAATGAAATTGAACAGTTGACATCATTCAATGTCCTTGTGCGAAAGTTAAAGCTAATCAATGAATAATGATTCAGGAATACGATGTATCAGAAAATCGCTCCAAAGCTCAAAATAATTAACATGTAAGAATGTAATACCAAACTATTTGTGATATGAAATATAAAAAGAACAGCTGCTTAATTTATGTTATTTTTCGTAAAAATAACAGGATTTGGAATGTTCGCTGTACTAATATACATAGGTTTTTTGTAGAGTTATCTTGAAAGTTTTAAACTTAGAATATTTTACTTGAATTACATTTCAAAAAGGGGTTTAGAATTCAAGTCGTTTCTAAATATAATACTTAGATCGATCTTTCATACGTTTTCATTTTTCTTCTTTCGTTTTTGACATGGTAATTCGACTGTTAAAGAGTTCCGTAATTTTTATATTACTGTTTTAGTTTCTGTTTGAATTTTCTGACGACACATTACGTATATTCTTAATGAACTGTGTTTTTTGAGAAACATATTTTTGTCTGCTATGATGGCTCAATACTAAAATCAGATCTTTTTAAAATTCTTAATGAAGAATTATTTACTACTGCATAGAGTTCGGTGTTGTCAATAGAAACAACTTTCAGAATGTAGATTTTTAGTTTAAGTTAATCTGTACTTTTTCTTTCCTGCCTCATGGAGGTAAGTCCCTATGGAAAACTATCGACCATAGTTATTTCCCACTAATGAAAGCTCCTATCTGTAATATTATTGCTACTGGTTTGGGATTTTTTAGACAAAATAATTACATTTGTTTACAAGTAAGGTTGACCCTAGTGGATATTTACTTCTTACATCTTGAAGATTGTTTTAGTTGAAAGTTTAAATAGTTGAACTTTGAAAATTTATTTTGCTTCATCTTTAGGACTGACTGAAATCTTTGAGAAACTATATTTTTTTGTGTCTGGGTTCACTAGTTCTATTATTGAGGTTCCGCCTGTAATATCGTTTTCTCATCAGAACTAAAATACCGTTAGAGAAAAATAATGATAAATCGTTTCGTTTAAAAGTAGCCCTTGATTTTGTTATTTGTCTCTGTTAAATTTACGTTTCAGTTTATTCATTCGTGAACCGATAAGTTCTATTTTACCTTTTACAAATAAGTAAGAAACCTGACTATTTTTCTATGAAAGGAATATTTATTGGTATAAGTGACTACTAAAAATTATATACTAATCAACTGCCAATGTCTGCTTTCCATTATTTCATAGCTTGAATGTTGTTCTTTTCATCAGTGAGGCAAAGTAGCTAGCTCTCTACCGCGTTCGATTGAACCTAAAACAGGGAATGTTTTGCGCGAAAATTAACTACATTTGTACCTATCCTCTGAGTGTTTTTTTTTTATAATACACTCGACTCTGTAAGTTAGAAGCAATCTAATTCTAACTCTTATAATTAATTTCATAAAGTCATTGTACTGCTTCCATAATCCCTAAACGAATCAATATAATCTCCATGTTGCTGTTACGTTTTTTCGAATCAAGCACAAAGCTACACAAGGGATATCTTTGTTCTGCCCACCACAGGCTGTGCCACTGGGGTCAATGTCCGTATTATTGAGAATAATATTTTATGAAGACGAAATTACGGTTTTATTATATTTTAAAGAAGTAAATATTTAAATGTATGGGATTTAAATTTTTCTTACCTAACGGATCCTTTGTGAATTCAGCAGATAGCCCGATGTGGCTCTGCTATAAGAAAAACACCCACACACAGACTTACCGCTCTGCTACTGGGGTGGTTCTTTGTAGGAAATTAATAGCCCAATAATTGAAATTGTATTAATAATAACAGTATGCGATTTTCCTTCTTTAAGATTAAATGTTGATTAGTATTTGTATAATACATATTAAGTTATTATACAGAAATGATTGTTTCAAATTAAGCATAAGACTATACAATAAGCTATCTGTGCTCTGTCCACCACAGTTATCGAAATCCGGTTTCTAGCGGTTTGAGTCCACAGACATATCGTCGTGCCAGTGAGGGCTGGTTATATTAAGTTAAAGAGCAATACATAGAGTTAGATTAATGTTAGTTGTTAAGCAACATTTGAATTTTGGAAAGAGTTTGGTATTAAACTTAAGAATTAATAAAGTTTGTAAAACGTTCCTTCATTTTGTGTTTTCTTATAGCAAAGCCACATAGGACTATCTGCTGAGCCCACCGAGGGGAATCGAACCCCTGATTTTAGCGTTGTAAATCCGAATCCGTAAACATACCGCCGTACTCACGGGGGGCTCCTTCATTTTAAGTCTTAAATATTAATATGATTATATAACACTAAGCTTTAGGAACAATAAATATTCTTATGGGTCTTTCTGGTGTTATTATTTAGGGACTTGCATGATTCATTACGGCACATTTGATCCTAAGTTTCTAGGACAAATACCAATCTGAAGGCTGTGTTTAAGGATTAACACGTTTGGTAAATGTATTTTTAAATATAACTTGCAACGTTACCAATAGTAATAATTACACTGTGTAATACTGTGCTCAGTTGGTATGATTCATATAGGTTTTTTGATCCTATGTTTCAAGGACTAGAACCAAATTGGAGGTTACGTTTAGGGATTAACATACTTTAAATACAACCTGTATCTGACAAGAGCAAGAGTACTCGTTACATTGTGTAACACTGTGTTGTTAAATTGATATGATTTGTAATGGAAATTGTACAGTTAGCCATTTAAAAGCAGCGCTTGTGTAACGTGTTTTGAATCACAAATCAAGGTGTTATTAACGTCAAACTTCAAATGAAGTTAAGATGCTTTAGAGATTTGCGTCATAAAGTTATATGAGATGTTAATAATCAAACCGTAGTTGTTCATTACTTTCAAAGAATGGGTGCTAAAGTTCTTATATTTGAAAATAAAACAAAATACTCATTTGCGAGTGCTATATAATTTATCTTACATTTTTTTTGCTGTCTCTGTTTTACACTTCTCATTGATATAAAGATTTAACGAATATAACATTTCATGTTGACTTATTTTTAGTCTGTTCTAAGAAATAATGTAAATATATACAAATAATATAAATGTAAATAATATTAATTAGTTTACTATTGCTGCAACATATGTTTAATTTTTAATAGTTACAACGTCCTCCGCTAAGACAGCAGCAAGCCCACGGATTTATAACGCTAAAATCAGGGGTCCGATTCCCTCGGCAGACTCAGCAGATAGTCCGATGTGGCTTTGCTATAACAAAACACACACATACACACAAAATACTCAGAAAATTCTTAAGTTATAAATGAAATACTTTTTATTTCATGAAGGTTCATTAAAGGCACGAATAATGGATCGTTACTAATGTAGTGTTATATTTTTTCGTTTGTTTGTTTTTATAATTCTATAATAACTCATATAATAAAACAGAAGGTGCATTCGAAAATTGCTCTACTTAACGTAGTTCAGAAAAGCAAGAAGTGATGTCCAGAGATATTCCCTCGCATGTAGCATTATTAGAAAAACATTGTAGTTGAATGGTTCTATAGCTTTACAATCAACAGGATAAAAAGTTACGTGTCAAAACATATTGAATTATAAATATTTTATCATAAATATTCTCTATAGATTTCACACTCTACCATATTCTCACATCAGCAGTTTTCAGAAATGTGCAGTTATATATATATATATATAAGTTCTAACTGATGAACCTGTGTTGAGTGGTTGATGTTTCGATTTACTTCGTATATCTTTATTATACGCGAGGAAGAATGAAGGAAATGGATCGAAACTTCGTCAAATCACACGTTAATCTGGCAAATGGATGTTTATCTTGTTCGTTTTATTTTCTTTGGTTCTGCATATATTTCTAAAGGACCGACTTCTTTTTTATATGTCTGCCATACAGACCTTCCCCCTTCCCCTAACATCTCCATACTTTTTTACTAAGAGCATGGAGGTTCTTAAGCCTAAAAATTCACGTAATCGTAGTTCGTATAGATAAACATAGGGTAAACTTTTGTTATTGACAACTTTACGAAGGAGGGACAATAACATCAAAATACACCATATTTACTTACTTTCTTAGAAGTGTATTCATTTATTATATTCAAGTGATATTTTATTCTTTATGTCTATTTTTGCTTTCTTTTTTACTTAGGGGTGACAATATAAGAGGTTTGGGAAGGCTTAGTGTCCCTCAAATAAACTGTCCCTCAAAGAACGTTGCTCTAACCAACTCAAAAATACGTATGTGGAGAGAGAGAGAGCGAAAGAGATATCCCTATGTCACTAAGGACGGTTTATTTGTTTCAGAGTGCAAACTGATTCTTCCCGAGTGTGCAGCCCCACCCCGCCTCATGTGGAACAGAATAGCCAAACCAAGACATTCTGACTCACGCGTCTCCTCCATTTTGACCTTATGTTGTTAATCACTACTTGGGATTTTCATAGCCCATATCATCTCTATTGAGATTGAGTTATAACAGCCAGTTTGGTTGGGTTATAAGATAGGCGCCTGATAAAATGAACTTTATAGCTTTGCGAGCTACACAGTTTATTACACGACAACAGAGTAAATAGATGTTATAAAACCCTACACACGTTTGATTCAGTTTGATAACGTACAATGCCTGTTCGAGCAGGAATCCAAGTTTTATCATCAATATTTTGTCTCATGCTGCTTTTATTTCTGATATTCGAAAACCGTGAGCTGCTTACTGACGAGGTTATCCGTGTTTTGTTACAGCTAGGATCAACTAAATAACAAACATCCACTGACAACAGATCGAGCACATCTTTTACTTATTACAACAAAACATCCTTTTAAGAAAAAAAACTCATAATATTCTCCTTAAAGTTATGTTTCATATGAGAATAAGTGTAGCAAGAGGGCACTTTATCTTAATTATAATCTCACAAGTTAAACTAAAGAGAGTTAAGTAACACAGGCCTGTCTGCAAATTTAAACTCCACAAATGTTGTTTTGGTTTTGATAACCGATTTTCTATAATTAGGCTACGCATGTTTTGAAAATAATATTTTTTTCTGTCACGTAAGAACTTTTTTTTTTTACGAATCGAAAATCAAAACTTCTACTTGGATCAAATTTACAACAAATTTACAACAAATATAACAGAGTATGTTTGGGTCATAAATATTGGATAATATTGAACAGAAAAAATAAGGTCAAAGTGAACGTACTAACAAATAGTATCCGGAAATGTTACGGTGTGTGTCTTGTTAATTGTTTATATATCAAAGTCGAGATTCTCGTGGTTACAAAAACGATCGATCAGACTCTCACGTCGCGATTGGTCTAGAGAAATTTATAACAATTGGTTGTCAACATTTTCAGCAAAACAAAATGTGAACTGATTTCAGTGAGTAATTCACTTATGCAAAAATGAATAAGACGTTTTCTGAAAAATCCTTAAGTGATGAAGAAAAGTGGATATCATTTTCGGATTCAGCGTATAGGAATTACTTTATAATATGTATAAATTTCAAGACAATAAAACCATCGCAGGATTCAGTAACTAGGCTGTTCATTGTTTGTATTTTTGTTTGTTTTTTGAATTTCGCACAAAGCTACTCGAAAGCTATCTGTGCTAGCCGTCCCTAATTTAGCAGTTTAAGACTAGAGGGAAGGCAGCTAGTCATCACCATCCACCGCCAACTCTTGGGCTACTCTTTTACTAAGGAATGGTTGGATTAACCATCATATTATAACGCCCCCACGGCTGAAAGGGCGAGCATGTTTGGTGCGACGGGGATGTGAACCCGCGACCCTCAGATTATGAGTCGCACGCCTTAACACGTTTGGCCATGCCGGGCCGTAGGCTGTTCAATTGTTGGGTAACTTTAGAATAATAACGATTTAGTTAGTTTAGCATCAGTGGTAACTGTTCTTTAACTTTACCCAATTGAAAAAAAGTATTGTTTTACCTTAATACTATCCAATTTATTTTTATTATACCATAATACATTAAATTTGTATTTCATTCCGTAGACTTAAATGTTTTTCAATAAAGTTACGAAATCACAATCTTGATTTGACACGACTGACACGTCATCAGTAAAGGAGCATGTTACCACTTTCAACTGTAAAATATTTGATACCTAGTAAGTGAACACTGCCACCATCTGAATGGTTTATATGATGCATGTAATAACGATGGGGCCTGATACTGCCTGGTGGTTAGGACACTCGACTCGCAAGTTGCAGTTGGGGGTTCGAATCCAATCACCGAATAAGCTCGTTCTTCCAGCCTTGGAGGAGTTACAGTGTAACGGTCAGTCCAAATTTTTGCTGGTAAAATAGCTGTTCGAGAGTTGGCGATAAATGCTGTTAACTAGGTTCTTTCTTCCTTGTTTGTTACATAAAAACTAGAAACGGCTAACATGGATAGCCTTTATTTAGCTTTGGGCGAAATTCAATGAACAATAACGATTGGTTATGATTCTTCAAGAAACTTTATTCATTCCAGAAGTTGCAAAGTGTATACGAGTCCTAAACACTGGACTGGTTGATCAAAAATAGATTCAAATCCGCCACTGAAATACCTTTTTATTTGTATCAAACATATAAGTATTATATTTTAACATTTTATGGCATGAGGTAAGGGTCTTATTTATGATATAGATATACGTATTTCTTAGTAGTAGAGCACAGTTATCAAAAATTTAATATTGTTGTTTTTTATTTGCACTGAATAATAGTATATATATGTATGTATGTATTTTTTTACAGCAGATAAAGCGACCAAAATTTATTTATATGTATAGTGGTAAAAAGAAACAACATTTTACCTTGTTCTGAATCTTAAGATAGGTGGGAAAATATTATCATGGAATATAAATTATTATACTACTCTTACATATTGAATTAAAACAACATTTTACCTTGTTCTGAATCTTAAGATAGGTGGGAAAATATTATCATGGAATATAAATTATTATACTACTCTTACATATTGAATTAAAAATCACATAGAAAACACATTTCAACTAGTTTATGGAAAGACTAGCAACCATCTTACTACCGATATCTTTTCTGTAAATGTGATGGGAATAAGCTGCTTCAGTGTAATTATATTACACTAAAGCGCTGGACACGAGATTCATTACTTTAACCTCTATATATTAGGTTTACCTCTTTAAATAAAAAAGAGTGACTTTTTATGTGTTTATATTATGAAGGTATTTTGTGTTTTATCATCTGTTCTGCTGTGATAGCCTCAAAATTACCAGCATAAATATTACAATGTGCGTTTCAACAAAACGCTTCTAAAAGTGAAAAACAATAAAATCGTAAACTTTTAAGCGGGGAAGTGGTAAAAACTTATTAACATGACATAGGAGAGGTACTTAACATATCATACTATTTGATATAATAGAGAGGTAATATGTGTACGGCAGGTCCGTAGCAAGAATGAAAGCGTAATAACAACCGAGTACGTTACAAACACTAGACTAAATCCCAGTAATTAGAAAAAATTAGAGTACACAGTTGCCACATAAATAGAATTACCCCTTAGTGTTAGTTATTTTACATACTCGTTTCAAGACATCTTTAATTCTTCAAACTTGGAACTGTTAAAAATATTTTAGTTGGCATCTGCAAACAACTTTAAAGAAAAGTTATAAATCTTATACAACTGGATTAACTATTTATATAGTTTTATTGGAATGATGGAGTAAGTCAGAGATTTAGGAGAGGTCCAGAGAAGATGGAGTTTCAGGAGAGAAACAGGAAATTAAATGTCAAGGAAAATGCAAACGTTTGGGATTTCACGAGAAATCTACACAAAGACGTACAAAAGATGAAATGAAGTAAAATCTAATTAAACAGATGCGCAGAAAATCAGTGCTTCATGAGGAACGCAAAAAATAGAAATAACAACAGAAAAGATGTAGAAACTTTGAATTTACGAAAAAAATACAGAAACGTGGAGATTCAGAAGAGATAAAGAATGATGGTTTTTAAAAACAGATGCAGAAAGTTAGAGCTTGGTTTGAACTTAGGAAGAAATACAGAAAGGTCCAGGGAAGATACAGACGGATGGAAAAAGAAGGGAAATGGCTGAAAGGCAAATATGAAATAAAAGATGTAAAATGTTGGATGTCATGTAGAACACAGAAAACTGAAACTCAATCACAAATACAACAACTTTGACCTTAACGAAAAATGCAAAGATGTGAAATTCCATGAACAGATCCGATAAAGATTTTATAAAATGAGCAAGCGAAGCACGAAGTCATATTTCACACTATTGAAAGGTACTATGATTGGTACTATGCTTGGAAAAATTAATGGAAAATATTAAACTGAAATATACATGCTTCAAAATAAAATATAAACCGTAAGACAAGTCATTAACATTTTGAACCCAATATTTTAGGCATGAATGTAGTATTCAAGGTCAATTGTAGGACAAATGTCTTATTTAATCTTCAAATATTAAAAAAGAACATATATATATATATATTTTGTTGTTATTTAGTGAAAGTTTTCTAATTTTCTGAATTGATTACACAAAAACCAATAGTAAAACGTCCATGGGGCAGTTTTATTAAAAATTGTTCAAGTATTCGCGCAAAGCTACACAATGCCGCTCTGTGCTAGCGATCCTTAAATCCGTTGAGGGTTCGAATTCCCATCACACCTAACATGCTCGCCCTTTCAACCATTGGGGCGTTATAATGTGAGGGTCAATCCCACTATTCGTCGGTAAAAAAGTAGCTCAAGAGTTGGCAGTGGGTGGTGATGACTAGCTGTCTTCCCTCTAGTCTTACACTACTAAATTAGGGACGGCTAGCGCAGATAACCCTCGTGTAGCTTTGCGCAAAATTCAAAACAAATCAACTACTGAACTACTCTAACAGAAGAGTGGGATTTGAAATGACGTAACTTCTAAAGTTATGAATCAATAGTTACTGTGAGATACTGTTTCATATTTTAATAAATGATCCAAAAGTTGGTTGTTATAGAGGAAACCAAGATTGCTTTTCTTGTTATTGTCTTTTGTATGCATGTTTTAATGTAGAGAGGATTTATTGAGCGTTTCTGGTATTGAATTTTGGCATGGGACATTTTGAGTGTATCTTATGAATTACAGACATCCAGCTAATGGTAACACATTATTGGTACACCCTATACCTACGAGGAATATTTTTTTGAAAGTGTGTGTGTGTGTGTGTGTTTCATTTAGGAAAACCACCTCGGGCTATCTGTTGAGTCCACCAAGGGGAATCGAACCCCTGATTGTAGCGTTGTAAATCCGTAGACATACCGCTGTACTAGCGGGGGGCATTTTTGAAATTTATAATACTTATAACAGATAATGAACGCTATTATAACACATAATGATAACATATAACGAACACTATTCTTTCAAGTCTGTTTTGATACTCGTTCATTTATGTTTATCGTACATTGTTTTGACAGTTTCGATATTTAATATACGTTTTGTATGAATAAATTCTCTAACAGTCATTTCCAGTATGAAAAAAAAACACACACACATATATTTGCATATCACGAGGATGTAAAATAGACACTAAAGTAACTGCTTGTATTTTATTGCGAATGTGGTAAACATGACAACTTATGTATAAATTTTGAAAGTCTTAATTTCTTTTAATAATATATTCTTCGTTCGTAAAACGAACAAATTATTCGTACTAAAACAAACTCAAATTTTAAAGTAAAATTCCTCATCAATCAAATATTTCTAAAACAAACTTTTAAGCGCTTAGTGTAATCGTTGTACAAACCTTTTTTTTTTCGCATTATCTATCAACAGCGTTTAACAAAGCCACGACCTGTTTTTAAGTTCGTTTTTCTTATTTATTTACAATAGTACGTGAACAACGTAGCATTTTCCGATTGCAAAAACTAAAACGCGTATTGTGAGAAGCGACATAAAAACTTCAGAAATGTGAAACGGATTTATTGTGTTACTGTGTTTTTGCACTTTTGAGTGGCAGCTAGAAAAAACAAGTAAGATATGGGCAATGTCTTGGTCCTTGTTATTCAAGCTATACATTTAATATTTTACTGGGGTTCCATTGACGTTAATCTCCGTGAAAAAAGTGAGATATTTTTTAACCCGTAAGGTTGACGTGCTTTGTTAGAATGTTTTCAGCTATTATATTTGAAATTTGACAACTTTCTTGGAAGGGCTAAAGCAATAAGAATATAGGAAGTCAGAACACATATTGTCTACAGCGATGTGTATTTTTTAATCTCTCCTAACAACTTTTTTCCATCCAATCAGTGTCTGAACCACAACCAATATAATGTATTAGCTGGTACACCATAATACTAAGGAAATAATAAATCATTATTATTGTCGTATAAGGAATAATTATATTATATTACAATAACTTTTAATAATGCGTTAACTTTTGATTAAATGTCACATTTAAACGTATTTATAGCTCCTTTGAAAAGGAATACTTCATATCATTTTTTAGTTCGATCAAAATACGTTGAACGGCAAACAACAGAAATGATAAACTAATATTTAACTTGCTTGTGTTTCTCTTTTAACAATTTGGTTTATTACAGAAAATTAAGACTGACATCTATCCTTCATTGATTGATTTGAATTTAGCGCAAAGCTACTCAAGGGCGATCTGCCCTAGCCGTCCCTAATTTAGCAGTGTATGACAAGAGGGAAGGCAGCTAGTCATTACCACTCACCGCCAACTCTTGGGCTACTCTTTTACCAACGAAAGGACGGGATTTCAAACCCCCGTCGCACCAAACAAGCTCGCCCTTTCAGCGGTGGGTGCGTTATAATGTGACGGTCAATCCCACTATTCGTTGTTAAAAGAGTAGCCCAAGGGTTGGAGGTGGGTGATGATGACTAGCTGCCTTTCCTATAGTCTTACACTACTAAATTAGGGACGGCTAGTGCAGATAGCCGTCGTGTAGCTTTGCGCGAAATTCAAACCAAACCAAACCATTTCTTATACAAAATGGTACGTCACGTAAGTAGTATGTGAAAATTAAATAAAAGAAAAATAAGACATTCATAACATTATACATTTTAAATATGTAAATAAGTAAGTCAGGTGATAATATAGCTACTATAAAGTCATGGCAGAACAGAATGTGTCAGAAATACATTTCGACATTGTTTGGTGTTGCGTAGATACTGAGATAAAATTAATCGATTTTGTGAAGGGTATGTCTTTCCGACGCAATATATTGGTACACTCAGATCAATAAGGTATGTTTAGATCAATGATTTAGAATTATCAAGTCAGAGATATCGTTCATACTTAACGGCATTAAAAAATAAAGAAATAAGAAACAACTTTAGGCCTAAACCATCCAGAAGGAGGTTTGTAACTTTTATTCCAGCTTGGTAAGTAAAGTGAAGCGTATTGTAACAGATAAAAATCCACGGAAAGAAAGGTCAGGGGACAAAATGGTCTACGTGTCCCAAACAATGACATACATTGTAATCAAGAAGGGTTTCCATTTGGAAATAAATCTAACAAGATATTAGTTTACTAAGACAAAACTTCCAGTCGTGTCTTTCATTCAACTATGTCAGACAGATGGATATTTAAGCGTATGTTAAAGTAATTTCATACGAAGACGTATCGGTCAAGTAACGAAGTGCAAAGCCAGTGGATTTCTGTGCAAACGGACTATTGAAACAAGCACTGGAAACTTGTGTCATTTAAACATAACAGTCTTGTGGAACGGACCATGTAGCGGTGAAAACTACGTCACAAGACTACTGTCAAGATGACAACTTATGAGAAAGAGCATAACCAAATGTAACAACGTGGTCTGTGAGGACGTAATAAACCCTCAGTATTACCACTTAAAGTCGCATAATTCGTTTTAGACGCTTTTCCTTTGTCGAAAGAAACATCATTTTAATCTGCTGTACTTCTTAACATGTTAGTATCACTATACTTTCTTTAAACATCACACTAACAATAACTGATATTTAGTAATTTGCAAGTAAACAGCGTGTTCGAACGTCGGACTTTTCGATTTGTTCCTGATACGTTAACTACTGGGTAATCTAAGAGAAAACTTTTAGAAAATCCAATTTTGAAAGGAATGATAGTTGCGTGAATTTATGTTTTTTATAGTTGAATATCATTTCTAAACATTTTAGGCCTAACACAGCTTGATGGCTGGGGCGCTCGATTCGCTATTTTCGGTTTCGAATCCCTGTCACCGAACATGCTCACTCTTTAGGATTGCTATGAGGGCCAACTATTACAATGCAACAGGCCTTGGATAATTTTTGGCCGCTCACAAAAATAGATGGTCGAGGGAGGACGTAGGTTAATTTTAAATGATTTATTTATTTATTTTCTATCCATGATGTCGTATTACCAGTTCATGTTCTGAAGTTTGTTTATAAAATAAAGCTTTAATTTACAACATTTTAAAAGAATAAAACATTGAAAGCTACGCTAAAAGGGAAACGGTTACACTGTATACAAAAAATACATATTTTATATAACAAAACAAGCAAATTGAAACTTGGATGTTGTAGCATGTCTTAACGTAATCACAACATTATCAATTAACGATATTTCTCACGTAATAGAAATTTTTTTCTTCAATTTCATTAACTTTTCTTATGGTAAATAACAGGGGTTTATTTATAGTTGTTTCTGAAACTCTTCATTTGATTGGTAGTTATCGGACACCTGAGAGTGACGTTATGTTTGTACTTTATTATAGCAAAGCCAAATCAGGTTATCTGCTTTGTCCACTTAGGGGAATCAAACCCTCGATTTTAGCGTTATAAATCCGAATACTTACGGGGGAAAATGCGACGTTGTGAATCCATCCCAATTACGACTTTACATTCCATTGAAAATGTGTTTTCACTATACAACTTATTATGCCCAATGAAGTATTGATTTTGCAAGGAGACACAAGTTATTAAAAAATGAAAAACTCGTTTTTAGTTACGCATATCTTATTATGAGCTGTAAAGCACTGATTTTTCCAGCGGAGTATAACTTATTAAAAAATAAAAATTCGTTTTAAAATACGCAACTTTCTCAGTAAACTGTTAAAGATAAGTGATATAATTAAGAAATAGAAGGGCATAAAAAATCAATGAAAATGGTATTTTTTAGACCTCTGGGCTTTATGTAAATATTCATTATGATAATCATTTATGGTAAATATCCTCAGTACACTGCATAATTATTAAATATAATCAATTTGTTTATTTGTAAAAACAAATGTTTCACTGAATATTATTCGGATAAAAGTACAGTACAAATCAATATAAACTTGGAACCTAAATAAAAAGAAAATACTAGACGAAAAACACAAATCAACAGCAGACAAAGCGACAAGTTGACAGGTGTAAGATAAATATTTATCTAGTAGAGGATATCAACTTCTAAAAGATAAATCGATATGTTGTGAGGAGAGAACATTCGCCACACACTTTTATATATATTATTAAAAAAGTTCAAACATAAATATTTTAGTGAAATGTTAATTTTTATTTAACTTTTCACGACGTTTCGATTACTCGTGTGGCCATCACCAGGTTGAATTGAAACAGTTGGCTAATGATGACTACGTTGCATAAACGTCAAATTAAAAACAAAAACAATCCATTCAAAAGCTGTACCTTTGAACTTTTAATTAAATAAACTGATATGACCAATATGATGTTACATCACAAAACATTTATTTTAAATTTCGGTCGGTACTTTTATTTTAGCTTTACTCACAAATCATTGCTTTTGCATTTTGAATTAAATGCGATCAATATAGTTGATCTGACGTTTGAACCCTGGGTCATTCAATAGACTTTCAACATCGCATCAGATAAAATAAATATGACGATTTTGGAGCTTATAACAATAATTAAAGTTTTGATAGTGTGATAGAGGAAAATGTGAAAGTAAATCAGTTGTTTGAATGTTTGGTAATTTTAAAACAGTTGTCTTTAATTTTTTGTGTATGTTTATAGTTTTGTGTATATTGTGTATTTTTCTCGAAACACAAAATACACATGGTCAGCCAAATGTTGAATCTCGGTATTCGTTTAGCTTTTTCTTCATGCTGTCAGCTTTACTGAATTATTTTATATAACAGTAAAATTATTAGCCGCTCTGAGATTTCTGTTCGTTTGTTGTTGCTGTTTCTAAATACAAATGTTTAGCTCACAGCTTCGTCGTCTCTTGACCAATTTGATATTTAATTATAGTTTCGGACTCAGGAGGTCAAACCTTTTCAATTGTTTAATTTAACCACCTCCCAGAATCATAGACTAATATACTTTAATTCTGCGTAAAATAATTCCACTTTGAGGAAGGCTGGTAAAGATCTTGACGAGTAATCTTGAAGTTCAAGAACGTTCCAGGTCAATGAACACTTTGATCAACGTGTGTTATTTGGTTATACTAGTTTCAGAGAATGCCACTTCTCATCAGTAACTCTGAACACAGGTTAACTAAAAGGAAGTAAGCTGGACCTTCATCATAATGAAAAATGTCAAACAATTGTTGATGTGAATGTGCTCTATATTCACTATGAGAAAAACCAATACACTAGATAGTGAAGTAAAGAAAATGTGTCATATGTCACTATTCAGTTCTTCACATTATATAGCCCCACAATAGCAGGTGTAATAAATAAACTTAGTATTCGAAAAAGCGTTTAATCTCGAAGTCTCAGATCTCTTGTTATTAATCAAGACTTCCTTTAAGTGCTGGTATTTATCACTAGTCCTTTAAGCAAACATAAATATTATACTTAATATTACGCTAACTTCCGAAAAGGAAAGATACCCATTTTCCATGAACATCGTAGTGAGTAAAATACACAATAAACACAAATTTAATTTAATTTAATAAAAAAAAAAAAAACATTTTCAGTTATTTACCTCATTCGTAATGACTTTACATGCTTCAAATTTAACATTTTATAATTAGCTTAGATTTTATAAGTTGGCAATTCAACTTGGATTCAGCTGGATCTGCAATACCAATAGAGACAGTTTACACAGTTATTACCATAGTTACTATAGTAATTAAATTCTCGTTTATATTAATGCATTCGTTACCAGTTTCATAATAATTGCTACCAGCAGAAATAAGTAACATTGCTTCACGTGATTATTAAACTTATATAATACAGAACATAATTTCTTTCACACAATCACATTTCCTAAGAATTAATTTTCAAGGGGTATTCGACTCAATAGTAGCCATTCTAAAACCTAAGAGAGACATATGAAAATCAAACTTGATCCTGAGACTAAGACTATGAATCCGTTTTCCAACACGTTGTTTATTGACAAAGGAAGAGCTAAGCTTATCAACTACATCATCACAATGAACTCAGTTAATCGCGTTTTGAAAACCATGTTTCTATAGCTACGTTCCAGGCATGTCCCAAGAGAATAGGTACAATAGCTAGTGTTAATTGTAAGTACCATCTTAAACACGAAAACACCGTGAGTCACGTAACGTAATTAACTATACGCTTCAATTTATTACTACAAGTATGACATTTTCCATCGACAAATATAATATCCTAGTGAAATTTTAATAAGAAATACATCATACAACAAACATTATCACAAGAAACCTATTATGGTGCAATAATATAATTAAGGAACTTTATATAGTAGGAAATAGGTGGACTTCTTAGGAAACCGAGTCATGTGTAGAATACTTTGTGTTGATTTCTCTTGCTACTGACAGTTTTTTTTTTTTACTTTGTTTTTTTTTTTTACGCTAACGCTCATTATTCATTAAATGCTATGTTACGTAGTGAAAAAAATTACCGTTCTTTACTCTATAGCATTTGAAGCAGTTTATCAGGCGCAGTAATAACTACATTAACTTTTGTATTTTTTTCAAGAGAATTGATGACGAGATTAATCAACTCAATCACTCTATACGCCTCTGGAACACTAATCAGCTCGAACAATAAGAAATCGTTAAACTCGAATGACGTTTTTTCAAGGAACTATGAAAAAGGTATTTAATATAGAAAAATAAAAATAAACGTTTGACTAGAAAATTAGCAGAAATTCCTCATCTGACCAGTGAGCTATTTTATTTCGTTATAGATGAAACTGTTAAAATATTCCTAAGTACCAGTTTCAAAATAGTCGCATCAAACAATAGGGTTTATGTATCATTTTGCACACAAACATTGAATACCAATATGTTTGTTTATGCATTGTTTATTTCTAGACTCTAAAATCCCAAAATTATTAAGCTGAATGTTTGTTTGTTTATGATATGATTGTAAATGTTTCACTGTTGTCCCAGATGGTACTGAAATGTTGAAAAGCACAAGTCCCTCGATGACAATAGCCAACTTTAACTTCAAAGACGTTCTTTTTAATTTTTGGAACTGGCAAGTTTTGATTTTGACCTCCTGTACGCTTAAAGTAAGACTCGCAAACCTTTTCTCTAATAAAAACGTATATGGCTCGGCATGGCCATGTAGGTTAAGGCGTTGGACTCGTAATCTGAGGGTCGGGGTTTTAAACTCCCTTCGCACCAAACAAGCCCACCCTTTCAGCGGTGGGGGCGTTATAATTTTACAGTCAATCCCACTATTCGTTGGTAAAAGAACAGCCCAAGAGTTGGTGGTGGGTGGTGATGACTAACTGCCTTACCTCTAGTTTTACACTGCTAAATTAGGGACGGCTAGCACAGATAGCCCTCGAGTAGCTTTGTGCGAAATTCCAAAAAACAAACAGTACACTTGTACAGCGAATAGCTTGACGCTCATGGCATGTACATATAAGTTTCTCTTACATTGCATAAATTAATGTTTTGTGTAAACTTATATATCGCAAATATAAACGTATTAATTGAAAATAAATCGGTATTGTTTTCCTATTGACATAGAATAACTGTATTTTCGTACGCTTAACATACAAAGTGTGGTTTGTTTTGGATTTCGCGCAAAGATACACAAGGGTATAAGCGCTACTCGTCCCTAATTTAGCAGTGTAAGACTGGACGAAAGGCAGCTAATCATCACCACCCACCGCCAACTCTTGGGGTACTCTTTTACCAACGAAGAGTAGGATTGAACGTCATATTATAACGCCCCCACGGCTGAAAGAGCGAGCATGTTTGGAGTTATTGAGATTCGAACCCGTGACCCTCAGATTACGAGTCGAGTGCTTTAACCATCTAGTCATGCAGATCACTAGTAAAAGAAGTAAAAGAAACACTGGTATAAAAATGTCTCATGAAAAGCAAAAGTAATATTACTGGTACAGAGCATCCTGCAGGTGGTTCCCAATAATAAAGATAAAATAGAACACTAGTATACAACATTTTATATGTTAGTTACATCCAAGAAGGAGTAAACTAAATACTGATAAAGAAATTAGTGATGAACCACATTAACTGAAACAAAGTGTCAGAAGTCTTAAAATTGCAGAAACTGGTTTCGACACATTTGTGCGTCCTTTTCATTCTCACTTTGTCTTCTGGCAGAAAAACTGGTTAATAACACCTACGTGGTGCCAGAACTTCGAATCCCCTTAAGAACAAAGGAGATCAGAGAGTTGTTTAACTTCAATTAACTTGGGAGACGACAAAATCAGGTACGTTTTTGACTAACCAAACTCCAACAATAGATAAAGAAGAATCGTCCAAAGTTAATTAATGAAAAGTCTTCCGAATTTTAACACCTTCCAATACACTTTAAGTTAAAAAAACCTCCTGACCTACTGGGAATTCGAAGGTTTGTGGTAACGTAGGCGATGTTAACACAACGATGTGAAATTAAAGAAAACACACGAATGTGACGAAACTAGATTCTTTAGTATCAAAATTTATTATAGTTTTGTTCCATGCACCTTAATTTTTCACTAACAGCTACACATAGTACTGTGCTCTTTTGTCACTGTTGTACGACAACACTCATGTGATTTTAACTATAAAAGGCCCCCGCTAGTACAGCGGTAAGTATACGGATTTACAACGCTAAAATATGGGGTTCGATTCCCCTCGGTGGAGTCAGCAGATAGCCCGATGAAGCCTTGCTATAAGAAAATATACACACACGCTCAACTATAAAAATAAACACAAGTACATCAGATCCTGCATGTGATTTAACTACAGAGTATTTGTTCTTCAATCTTAGTTAGAGTGCCGTATTCAAACAGAAAAAAAACAACAAATATATCTAAAAAGAGAAGGGAAAATTTCTACCTTACATAGGGGTCGTTGTTAGTAAAATTGATGCAAGTGCTGAAGAACCACAAAATAAATAATTTGATCCAGGAAAGGTTGAAACCGTACTTTACTGAAAATGGAAAATAAAATAAATAAATGACATTGCCGCTCTCGTCTTTCGCTGCTTAATACTATTCAATGTTGTAGAAACGTTATGGTATGGATTCATCTATTTTCATAAAATGTCACTTTCGACCTACTTTTGTCCACGCCTTCCACGTTGCTGTAATCTAGTCGGACGCTGCTTCATCGATTTGTGATTTTAGTATAAGGTTGACGGGTTTGAGTTTAGTAACGTTAAAATAAGAGGTATTGAGATTGTCATGATTCTATTTTAAATTATAATGGTTGTAAATCACAATTACTTACGAGATTCAAGAAACCTGACGGATCCCTCAATTAGTTCACTGATTCGGATATTTACTCTTGAAAATTACATAAATTTACCAAGAACAATACAAATCTAACAACTATTAGCTCTAGTGTTTCCATTATTCTTTCGCGTTCATTTGCCATATCTAGTTCCTAGGAGGTCTCTCGCTCAATACCGACTCGGATATGGTGGGATGGTAATGGTTTGGTGCAATATATATATATATACCACTAGTTTTCATGTACAACGATGGTCAGGGTGTGGTCACAATAGGTAAGCGAGTTGTAATTGTTATTAATTTTATTTAAGTCATTTACAAATCAGATTTTTAAGTAACAAGTAGTAACACAACATTAATTAATTATTTTTTTATTCTAATACTGTTTATTTATTTATTATTGCTGTATTGCTTGAATTTAACTTTAGTATCAGTTGCGAGAACTGGCGTACCTAAACCTAAGCATTCAATCCTATGATGAAAGTAGTATTAAGAGACAAAATTCTGAAAATGACTGCAATAACTTATGAATATTTAAAAGTGGGGTGAAAGCTGATTATGTGACAGAGATCTGGATTTCAGAGTAACAGAGGAGAGGCAGTCGGTTAGAATAATCTTACCGTACACCATCCAAGCTAAAAAAATTAACTGTCACTCTTATAACGAACTTGCATCAAAAAGTCAGAAAAATATTTTCTGATGTCGCGAAAATTCCAACCAAATCTCTATCACATGATCAACCTGCCTTGCAAAGATTTGAACTCGGCTCGCAAACTCGGAAATTCAGATCTCTGTCACATAATCAACTCTAGCAAAATTATTAAAGTATCCACAAAATACAAACATAAATCTGAGATATAATAATAAACTTGTTTGTGTTAAAGATAATATTTATTATGTTCTACAAGAGAAAACAACAGAAAAGAACTGACGGTAAAACTTTCAGTGCTTTGTTTGTTTGTAATTAAACACAAAACTACACAATGAGCTATCTGCAGTCTGCCCACCTTTGGTATCGAAACCTGGATTCTAGCGTTGGAAGTCCATAAACAGAGATTTTCCCATAGTGAACTTTATAATGTGTAAATCATATTTCACAGGAAATGTGGGTTGTTTATATGAAAATTAACAAACTCAATACTGTTAAATACAATATATTTTTTAAAAATATTAAACAGTGTAGGTAGCGTTTTTTAAATACAAAACATACTTCTAAACTTTTTATTATGTTTATTAAAAACAAAGAGCTCGATAATACATTCTACTTCAGAATTAACTTTGTGTGTACCTCTTGAAATTGTTGCCAGGTTTTTATTTTGTATTATTAGGTTAGAACAGATTCATGTACGCATGCCCAGTATTCTTTTCAAGCATATGATTTTAGCTTCTAATCTACCTTTCCTCAGTTAAGTGTGATTGAAGTTCAACGGAAATGTATTATCGTGATAGAATACATTAAAATGTTTTTCTTTACTATTTCCATTTTGAACCTTTTGTAATTACTGCTTTCCTATGATTACTAGTTGGATCGTCTTTCTGTCGTTACTGGACTGTTAAGGGTTCACCCGAGCATTAAAACAGACAGTAAGTCTGCAGACCAGCCATCCATTCATTCGTCATAATAATCGGCAAGAGTCTTTTTTGTTTATTCACAATTATATCTTAAATTCATCCTGTCTTTTGATAACGATTGTTCATTTTCATTTTAAACAAAGGATTTTATTTAATTTACGATGTGTTGTTATGAAACCAAAGTTTGGTTCAACAAATTATTCCAAGCAGTAAGGTTTTTGATCGAAAGCAAGTTAAAACCAAGTACAGTTCATTATCTGTACGCTTGTTTTTCCCTTTTTGTACTTCATCAGGATTCACTGGTTTACAAAGTATAACTTTACACGAGTATATTCTTAAATGGAGTCTACATACACTATCAGCTATTGTGTACGACAGTTTCTTTTTTGTAGTTTTAATAGAAATTGAAGTATTTGTATAACTTTTTGTAATTGCATGTATTCAAAAAACTTTTATTTCTGTGTAAGCGTTAGTTTTATAAATATATAATGGCATGTTAATTTGATCAATGAAATTCACATACGATAATATCTTAATAAAAATGGTTTGCTAAATAATTATAAACTACTTGAAAAAGTTAAAAACACCTTATTGTTACACTTAAATCAAACAAAGGTACAACATTTACAAAGGTTTATTAATATATAAATATATATACACTTACACATGGAGAAAACTAGACACAAATAGGTTTACAGGGAAAGATCTGACCTAAGGTTTTCACTAGTTACTGTACCATCTTCATTATAATTTACAATACATCCAAACGATAAGTTTAATGTTGCATTTTATCAAACTAGTCATTAAGCTATGGATGTACTTTCTTAATGTTACAATAGAACTTAATCACTAAATGGATAGTTATTTTCGATACGAAAATTAATAATTTTTTATACGTATGGAAAAGGTACAAGAAAGCCACTATCACAATTTTTTCTTTGAAAATCAAATATCTTTAAATGCTTGTGTGTATTACAAGACTATCTCATCGAAGACGGTAAGATTTAGTGAAAACATCACAATAAATTGATGAAGTGAACATTTACAGTTAGAAAACCCGAATTACATTATCACCTGGAGCATATCTCAGTTAGATAGGCAAAAGCATGTATTCACCGGATGTATTTTACATACCATTAATAAAATTACTGAGAAAATCAACTTAATGAAAGAAATGTCGGAATCTCATGGGTCGGAACACATTTCAGAAACAAACTGTATCTACCTTCAGCATTAAATAAAACCTGGTTCCTGTTACACTTCACACATTGGTGATACACATCTGATGGAATGGTCTGTCGCTCCATTCGCAAAAAAATTATGTATAATAAACTTTCGAGTCCTCCAAATTTCCAATGCGGTTGAGTTCAATTTAGGTTAGAGCTTTAGACTAGATAAGTTAGATTATGGATATTAATTTCGTTTAAGTTGACCTATGATATTATGCATTATTGTTTCTTAAAGAATTTCATAAGTGAAGGGCAACACAGTATTGCACAGAACATCTACAGTTTTGGTTTATTTTTTGTTATTGTTATCACTAAACCAAGTCCGAGTTAATAAACCTCGCTCACACAGTGATCTTACACTCGTCTTCCATAACTTTTCATAGCTAGTACGACACAACTATAATTCCAATCCTTCACTGGATTATAATAAACATTCAGAGTAGTGAGTGCGTCAAAAGCGAACACACCAGATAGAGGAATTCAACGCTCAACATTATGGATTTTTCATTCTTCTTTGTCACCCTAATTTCGATCTCTATGACACTATGAAGCTGATGCCTTCCCTTTACTGCTGTGCTGTGTGACTTGTATCCTATCTTTACAATGAAATAACGTAGAGGTCTAAACGTGCATTGGAGCTCCTTGTCAAAAATTCTATACTTTCGTTAAAACCTCAGGTAACAGGTTTAATGCTAGATTCACGGTTTTGTTGTACAACACGTTTTTTGGAGACTAATCCATTAGTTTGTAATTGAGTGTCAAATTGTACTATTTCATGCAAAGATACTTGAGGGATATGTATGCTAATCCTCTTTAATTTCGGAGTGACAAACAAGAAGAAAAGCCTTCTACAGCCAATTCGTGAACTCTTTCTTAATTAAAAGGATTTTTTGATTAACCGTCTACTTATACCGTCTAAAAGGCTGAAAGAGCGATCATGTTCGTTGATGGGTGGCGAGCCCGTAACATGCAGATTTTTTCTAGATTTCTCGAACCGTTAGGCCATAAAGGACCCTTAATGTCAAAAACCCTTCCCATTCTACATGTGTCTACATCCAATAACCATATCACTTTAAAAGTGTTTGACCTACATTACTCAATACACTATTGTTCAAACTGGCTTGCTGATCTTTATTATCTTTACGTATGCAGCAACAGACAACAATACTTACATTCAAATTCCGTGGTGACTGAACCATTGCTGTATGAAAGGCTGATGTCCAATGATGTTTCTTTGTAATCTACAATGTTCTTAATATGTAAGGTAGAATTGTCCTTATTTTCCTTCTTGGAATCTAGCCTTTCCTTTTTCAATATAATATAGCGTTACATTTTCTTTCATAATAAAGAGTGTTCTTTCCACTACGTTGCCATATATTACGACATTCAAATTATCATTGCAAAGGTCTTAGGTAGATAGCACCGAAAGCGTTATATGCATCAAGATGGCTATCAGTTTATAAATACAGCACGCAAAACATAACTACAGATTGCTATTTTTAAAAAATTCGATTTTTGTTCAACATTCAAAATTGGTACCAACGTCTTTGCGATCACTTTATTATAAGCCTCTTCAATGTGTGTAGGATATTATCAGAAATAAAAGCAAATCCACAGGCTTTTTTTAGAGTTTAAAAAAAAAACAAAGCTGGTACACATTGGTAGATAAATGGAAGATGTATTACATGAAAATTATATGTAGGGCAATTAACAAAAACAAGAAAGAATCATCAATAGCAGCGGCACTTGAAAGTCTTTTTGGAAGTATTGAATAAATTACTCTATGACGTCTTTTTCTTTTTTCCTTTAATTAGTTATAGTTTTGTACAGAAGCCACACCAAACGTGGGACACATGTTCACCCGATTTGATTATATTACTCATCAGGATTCTTACCATTTTACCCTCAAATTGAAATATTTTCTGCGGAATTGAAGTAAATTAACCTATGAGACTTTGCGTGTGGTTCAAATGCATTAATCGAAAGGGTTTGACCTCCTCCTAACTCCACAACTGTAATTAGGTCTCAACCTGGTCAAGAAACATAACGGAGCTATGAGCTAAAAGTTTGTGCTGGAAAAAACTCAAAGCCGTTCCAGGAACCGCCATAGTTCGGCTACAAAAAATCTCTATTGAGAACAATCAAAAGTGAACATTAGTTAAACAATATACTTCGAATAACCATGAGTAACATTTTACTGGAGGATAAAATACATGAGCTTTGTCTTAGAAGGAAACTCGCAACCTCTTCAAGAACATTAATAATTCATCTTGTTTGAAAGAATAAAATTAGACCAGTAGCAGAAAATCATTCCAGAGCTAACATAAATTATTCACAGGATCGTATGGTGAAATGCATCCTATTCAAGAGTTAAGTGGTAACTATGCTGGTAAAGAGAAATCACGTGAGACACGGATTAAGTAATAGAGAAAGTGTTTAAGTGATAGCCAAACCGACCTACTTAACTTCTTTTTTTTTCCTCCTCCTTTGGGATTATTGTGGTAAGCATTTAGATTCACAAGGCAGGATAATAAAGAATCAGATGCTTTTGGATAAAGGTTATTCATGTTGTTATTTTCAAATTGTCTTCTCTATGTTAAACATTTATATCGTATGCATACAAGTATTCTATGTTTGTATTTGAATTAAGCCAGTGGCATTTGTCAAACTAAAACCTAACTACGATTATTTTTCCTTTGTAACAATTACTACAAGTGATATTCTAATCTTAAAATTACTTCCACTTTGTTTTCATCTTTGTTCTCTGAGATGAATCTCAGTAGCTTTCTTTTCTTTAATAGTGAACTTTTCGAAATTCATTTATTTCTAATGAACACCAGAAATGCTTAAGCTTCCCATGATGTATCTTGAAACTCTATAATAACAATAAGGAGAGATGTCTGTAAAAAAACAAACTTGATTACTAAACACTGGTAGAAATAATGCTTCTATTGCAATTTGTTATACACTTCATATTCTGGGCACAAGTGCTTCCTAAATGTAGATTTCAGAATAAGATTGTAATCACACGATAATGCAATTTATTCATTTTCTAAAATTTAATTACAATTCAAAGAGGAGTAGAAAAAAATGTGTCACTTTCAAACGTAACTTCAGTTAAAATTTACTGATTTCTAGCACTTCGATAAACACGTATTGTTACAGTGATTCTTATCATGGTCTGACTTCACCCACAGATCGATCTTCAACACAAAGAAGTCTGTGCGCAATACCCCCGAACTTCAGCTCTTTAGTGACAGACTTGATGAAAAAAAGACGACAACACTAGGTGGTATTAAAAGCGTTACGCCAAGATACAGTAACTTGATATGGTTCATGTTTTACCACTAAATGGATTTTCTCGAATTACTACAGATCCGCTCAATCAGCACATTAAAGAAACAGGATTTAATTGAATGCTTTATTTGTTTGTTGCATTTAGCGCAAAGCTACACGAGACCATGTACATTATTAGTCCCCAATCTTGAAGTAATAAATCAGAGGGAAGGCAGCTAGTCAACTTCACCCACTGTCATCTTTTGTGCTACTCTTTGTCAACGAATACCGGATTGATTGTCACATCATAACGCCTCCACTAAATTGAAAATGTTGTCACTGCTACGGATGTATGGGACAGCACTTAACACCTCATGTTGTTGTTGGTCGACTGAAAGTGATATCCTCTATGACAATACATATATATATATATGCTATTAATGGAACTTTTCACGAGTCTCAGTCGCTTCTAGTTTGTCATTTACCACCTATTGCGTTAATTATAGCTTGAGATACGTCATAACCACTTTATATAAATCAAATGATATTTTAGAAAGCCATCAATACCACTGCAATACAGCAGCCGTTTTTACAATATTTATGCACTACACTGTTTTTTCTTAGGTGTAAATTTAAAAACATATTATACACTTGAATCAAACAAACCCTTATTTGCTCAAATATTTATTTTGCTTAGTTAAGAAGAAATAATTCACGTTTAATAGTTAGCATACAAATGGAAACATCATTTTTTTTTTCAAAAAGTAAGAAAAAAATCAGATTACACGCACAGATAGTGATAGATAAATACGACACAGATTTGTAGCGTCAATGACGATCCAAGTAACACATGTAAACAGAAAGTTGGCATACTATCCACCAAGGGTACCTAAATTCAGTTTCGTCGTAAAGTTTACAGACCTGATGCTGGGACGCATGTAAGTAAAAACATGGAATATTCCATTTCATATGTTTTATATCTATAAATTATTCTATCTAGTAAAAAATTATAACTGTAACTTGCTTTTCGTTATATACACGTAAACGTGAGAGATTAGAGTTATTCATGATACGTTTAACATTTAAAATATGTTTATAGTTATTTCAGCCTATTTTATGAACTAAAATATATATACAGTTTTCTATAATTTTATTTTAAGCCAGTGGTCTATTACAATATAAATTCATTAATTTGGAAATGAAGGTGTTGACAATCCATAAAAATTAAAAAAACAGAGTCTATTGGGTGATTAATTCCTCATTTTTTGATCAAGCTGTATTCCATTGTCAGTACCTTATGCATCTTGCATAGATGCTAGAAATTTCTTGTAAGATTGTGTTTAAAGCCAGTGTTTATTCAAGATTAACAGTACTATAGTACAACTTTTAAATTTCAATTGTTATGATGACATATTTCCGGTCCGGGTACAAATTATGACATTCTTTCGAAGATAATTACCTCTTTGTGGATTCCGTTTGCAAACACTTCATACATATATAAAAATAGAGCTAATAGTAAACGGGATTTGGTAAAAGGAGATAAATGTTATTGTACGGATGGTTTTGGTTTTGTTCTTTCGAGAATAGCTCTTCATTTGATGGCTTCAAATGAAGTAAAGATTCCAAACGAACCAAAGGAAGAGGATCTTGACAGAAGCTGCAGTACGAGCGACAGATTTGAACGTGGTACTTTCCACGAAACGAACGTGTCTAGCCACAGCTATGTGTGCATTAAAAGCATCATTACTCACCAACATTCGATCATAGGATTTCTTTGCTGAGTCCGTTCGATTGCAGTAGTTTGTGATTTTCGTATCCACTTTTAAACTAAATCATGCCAAAGTGAATAGTAACAGATGCAAGAATAAACCCATTCCATTTCCAACCAGTATACAATTAATTGTTAGTATAAAACTGTCACTTTAACAGTGAAGTTATGGAAATTGAAGACAACAGAGTAAAACATCGCTTTAAATTTGGATAAATCCTTATTTTAGGAAATAGGATTATTCGAATAACAGTGGCCATACGAGTGAATTCGGTGACAACTTTCTTCTCTAAAAGTACTTACGAAAATTAATCAGTAGATAGTCATAGTGTCATAGCAAACAAAAACCTTATCAAAGCTACTTTTAACTTCGTGAAAAGGCCCGGCATGGCCAAGTGTGTTAAGGCGTGCGACTCGTAATTTGAGGGTCGCGAGTTTGCATCCCCGTCGCGCCAAACATGCTCGTCCTTTCAGCCGTGGGGGCATTATAATGTGACGATCAATCCTACTATTCGTTGTTAAAAGAGTAGCCCAACAGTTGGCGGTGGGTGGTGATGACTAGCTGCCTTCCCTCTAGTCTTACACTGCTAAATTAGGGACGGCTACCACAGATAGCCCTCGAGTATCTTTGTGCAAAATTCAAAAAACAAACAAACAAACAAACTTAGTGAAAAAGGTAAAATATGATAAAAATGGAAGAACTGGCAATGGAATTTTGTGTATTTGAACAAATATTATTTATTGACTTAGGAAGTTAAAAATAATTTCAGTTACATTCAAAAGAAAACGAAGGAAAGAGAAAATAAGCTCAGTAGAAATTTGGCTACCATTTGTAAGGAAGTAAGGAAGACCAAGAGCATCAAGGTCTTACACATTAGGAACGTACACTTCGTGAATGGTAGAATATTCTCATATTGTTAGTTGTACGTACGTTCATTTTATCTAAACCGTCAGATGATATCTATAATAAAATCCTACACAGTCAGTCTTGGTCCAGCCCTAAAATCACCAAGAGAACCAAGTTCTTACTACCTACTGAAAGTACATCTCTGGAATAGATGGATAATCTAATTTTCTTAGTTGTGTGTTCTTTCTCCTTATTTAAGCTCTTGATTGTACCTTAATAAAGTCCTACAGAGTCAATACTGATTCCATCCAAAAAGGACCAATAAAACAAAGGTATTACTTGTTACTAATGGTACATCTCTTGAATAGATGGATGATCCCATGTTCTTAGTTGTTTACACTTTATTTTTTCTTGAGTCACTTGGTCGGTTCAGTAATAGTATCTTGCAGATGCAATCTTATTTAAATAAAAAGCAAGAAGATAACGCAATAAACGATTTTTAAAAAACACAATAATCAGTGCGATTCATTTCACACATAAAATATAACGTATCGATACTTGAATATCGCTTTCAGAATATTAATGAACACGTATAATGGAAGAATATTTTTTTTAACCAAAAGAAACCAAGTATTTCATATCTACAGGCAAGATATCAACAACTTTCTGAACAGGACTTTCCAAGAGCGGTAAAATAAAAACCATGATACATGCATTTCCACAGAAAATAATTGCATGAAGATTCTGAATACAATTCCTTTAATAATTATTGTTTATGCTGATAAATGTGAGGATTAGCTGGAAAACTTTATAACTAAAACAGAGATTGTTTAATTTGATATAGGCTTCAAATTACTTTTGCAAGAATAGCGGGAAAGGAACAACAAAATTAAAACCAGATTTTCTTCATTCACAGAGAATGGAACAGTTTTGTAACAATCAGATTATCTCCTTACTATCAAGAAAACTAAAAATCAACAAAAAGTTCACACTCCTTCTTAAAGAGAATCTCCTGTTTGGAACAAAACCGAGGTGGTAAAAAAAGAAACAAGCGAAAGGCGTTTTCTTCTGCTATCTGTGTCAAATATCACAGCTTAGCATAGTATCAAAAGACGGAAGAAGAACAAGTTATGTAGTGAGAAAAAAAATAAGGACCGAATAAAGTGAGCATTGTAACAAGGTGAAAAAGAAATCTACCATGAGAATTTTAAACAAAACTTAGGAATGCAGCTTTTTATAATTCCGCTTTGGATTTATGAAATTAACTTCTTTTCAACGCTCTGCAATTATCCACTAAATTATCTTGAGATCAACAGACTTAAATACAACTCGATTTTCGACGTGCATCTCATTATCAACCAAAGACAATTCCCTTGGACAAATGTTCCCTTATAGCTGTCTGCATTTTTTTGTCAGTTAATGGAGTTTAATAGCAAGCGTTGGTGCATGTAGAAGAAAAAGAGAGCAGTTTGTGTTTGTTAACAAAAGAAAATATATTATGAGAAATTGCATTTGCTCAAAATATTGTTTCGTTTCTTTTAGCGCAAAGCTATACAATAAGCTATCTACTTCTTGACCATCACAAGAATCGAATTCCGAATTTTGGCATTGTACAGGCATGTGAAAAAGTTAGGACACTTTACGAAAGCCTGTGTATTTTTGTAACATTTTTGGATATATAGATATTTAATCTCAATTTTAACAATACTGAGAGATTATAGGGATATAACTAAACAATTAAAACTGAAGAAAAGACTTTTCAAGATCTTCTGTAAATGTAATTCCACACAAATGCATATTCTAACTGAGGAAAAAGTTAGGACACTCCCACATTTATTCCCACTTAAAATGGCTCAACTCACACACAGGTGTATCACACCAGGTGCACGTAATTAGAAGATCGTTACTAAGCATTATGAATGAGGCTTGCCCTATTTAAACCTCAGACATTTAGTTTGGTGTGCTCCTGACTGTTGAAGTGAGAGTGAGCACCATGGTGAGAGCAAAAGAGCTGTCTGAGGCCTTTAGAAAGAAAATTGTAGCAGCTTTTGAGTCTGGTAAGGGATTTAAAAATATCTCAAAAGATTTTGAAATCAGCCATTTCACTGCCCGGAAAATAGTCAACAAGTGGAGGGCTTTCAAAACAACTGCCAACATGCCCAGGTCTGGTCGTTCAAGCAAGTTCACCCCGAGAGCAGACCGCAAGATGCTAAAAGAGGTCTCCAAACACCCTAACATGTCATAACGGGACCTACAGCAGGCTCTGGTTACTGTTGATGTGAAAGTGCATGCCTCTACAATCAGAAAGAGACTGCACAAGTTTAACTTGCATGGGAGGTGTGCAAGGAGGAAACCTTTGCTCTCTAAGAGAGACATCAAGGCCACACCGAGGTTTGCCAGAGAGAATGTAGACAAAGACCAGGACTTCTGGAATAATGTTCTTTGGACAGATGAGTCCAAAATTGAATTATTTGGACACCAGAACGGAGGACATGTTTGGCGTAAACCAAATACAGCATTCTAGGAAAAGAATCTCATACCAACTGTGAAGCAGTTTGAATTCCAGTTCAAAAAATGGAAGTGTCATGGTTTGGGGCTGCTTTGCTGCAGCAGGACCTGGACAGCTCACAATCATAGAATCCACCATGAATTCTACTGTGTATCAGAGTGTGCTTGAGGAACATGTGAGACCATCTGTAGAAAATTAAAGCTGAAGCGGAACTGAACCCTGCAACACGACAATCACCCAAAACATACCAGTAAATCCACCAAGGACTGAAAACTAAAAAATGGAGAGTCCTGAAATGGCCGGGTCAAAGCCCAGATCTTAATCCCATTGAGATGCTGTGGGGTGACTTGAAACTGGCTGTACATGCAAGAAACCCCTCAAACATCTCACAGCTGAAAGAATTCTGCATCGAGGAGTGGAGCAAACTTTCTTCAGACCGATGTCAGAGACTGGTAGATGGCTACAAGAAGCGTCTCACTGCAGTTATTTCAGCCAAAGGGGGTAACACTAGCTATTAGGGTGTCCTAACTTTTCCTCAGTTAGAATATGCATTTTTATAGAATTTCATCTACAGAAAATCTTGAAAAGTATTTTCTTCAGTTTTAATTGTTTAGTTATATTCCTATAATCTCTCAGTATTGTTAAAATTGAGATTAAATATCTATATATCCAAAAATGTTACAAAAATACACAGGCTTTCATATGGTGTCCTATCTTTTTCGCATGACTGTATGTCCATAAACTTATCGCTGACCCGCTGAGGTCTCAAAATTTTTACTTCACCGACCGTTCCATCCTTATAAGTTTCTGTTGAGGTTATTAATATATCCTTTATGCCAGTAAATAATACTGCTGAAAAAGTTGAAAATATTAGAAAACAGGAGAACCAGATTGTTCAGTGTTTCTAAGTGTATTTATTTTCGTCACTTTTATTTAGAACTTTTATCTATGTGTAAATACATTTAAAAACACGCATTAATGACAGCAGAAAAAATAATCTTCTGATAAAAAGCAAAAACATTATGATAAGCCAATGTAAAACAAGAAGAAATTGATCAATAAAACCTTTGTTTCCTTTTTTATTAGATATATTTTTGTGCGCGAGCAATATTAAGCGTTGGGCTCACTTATACTCGATTCGATTTTATTAATCATCAAAATCTCTACAATCTTAACCCAAAATTGAAACCCTTTTTTAAGTAGGACTAGAATACAATAATCTGTGAAATACTGAGCAGGCCAAATACATCAATCGAAAGAGCTTAACCTCCTGAGTCCAAAACTGTAATTAGGTCTCAGACTGGTCAAGAAATGATGGAGCTATGAGATAAACGTTTCCACTTAAAGAAAAAAAAACACCTCAATGCCGTTCTTTGAGCCACTATGCCGCATTTATAAATATGTTACTCCAGTTTAAACTATTAAGGATCAGCATATACATTGAAAACTTTTGAAACAAAACACTGCAGGTATCTTTAGTTACAACTTATGTGGCATTTTAATTATGTGAAATGAATAGACATCTATATATTGCTTACATTACTTATTTTTACCAGGTATTTTTATATGTTAGTGTATCTGAAGAAGAAGATGTAAGACATGAAAAATAAGAAATTTGCATATTATTCTGCAGTAGTAGCCACTAAGCATATGAATGTTAACTGGCCATCAGAACATTTCGTTCTGCAGTAATGGCCATTAGAACCTATGATTCTGCAGCAGTGGCGATTAGAAAATAATCTACTCAGTTTTGGGTAAAAGGATTGAAAATACATATTCTTACGTATTACGATTCCAAATAGGTTGAAACTGAATTAAATGATAATTTAAATTTAGACGTTAATTATTTGTTGATATTTATAGAATTTAGGACACTTATGAATGAGATTAATACACACAGTTTTCTTTCTTAATACGGCCCGGCATGGCCAGGTTATTAAGGCACTCGATTCATAATCCGAGGGTCGCAAGTTCGAATCCCCGTCGCACCAAAGATGCTCGCCCTTTTAACCGTGGGAGCGTTATAATGAGACGGTCAGTCCCACTATTCGTTGCTAAAAGAGTAGCCCAAGAGTTGGCAGTGGGTGGTGATGATTAGCTGCCTTCCCGCTAGTCTTACACTGCTAAATTATGGACGGCTAGCGCAAATAGCCCTCGAGTAGGTTTGCGCGAAATTAAAAAAAACAAACTTTCTTAATACAAATATATTTTAATATAAAAAACAATAATACATTTCATAACAGTGGTTATTACAAATAATGCTTTATATACAAAACTTTTACAAACTTACGAACAGGATTGAGTCTTCTATCTGATCCGGAACTTCTTTGATACCTTATCGAAGGTTCACGAAGAGTAAATTACTTTCTGGTTGATATAGGTACAATTCATTTAACAAAGAGCTAGCTAGCTCTTCGTCGATCACGCGTGAGTTTTTCACAGCTGAAGTTATATAATATCTTCGTAAAAAATGGCAATCGGCTAAAGTTAAACGGTTTGTAATGTTCAAAATCTATAAACGTTCTTGATCAATAACCGAAGTTTCCGATTAATAAGAGTTTTATTACAGTTTATAGTATGTTAAATGCAGCAAACTTAAACGTATAGTGTCTCTCGGCGCCGCATACTTGGCTACATTTTATAGACGTGAGACGAGATTCTAGAAATTTCAGCTTACACACAATACTAACGATAGAGTGGCGTTTACATAAACATTGTTGATTCTTACGCTCTGAAATATCCTACAACTTTAGTGAATAGAGGGGGAATTTCGCAGTTTTGATTTAACAGTGTGCGTGTATTTCTTTTAGCAAAGCCACATCAAGTTATCTGCTGTGTCCACCGAGATTTAATAGTGTAAGTTATGTACGTTTCTAAATATAAATTTAACTTACACAAACATCACAATATCTATTATAATTCGAAAGAAAAACACGTTTGTTTGTTTGTTTTGGAATTTCGCACAAAGCTACTCGAGGGCTATCTGTGCTAGCCGTCCCTAATTTAGCAGTGTCAGCTAGTCATCACCACCCACCGTCAACTCTTAGGCTACTCTTTTACCAACGAAAAGTGGGATTGACCGTCACATTATAACGCCCCCACGGCTGGAAGGGCGAGCATGTTTGGCGCGACTCGGGCGCGAACCCGCGACCCTTAGATTACGAAGCACATGCCTTAACGCGCTAGGCCTTGCCAGGCCCAGAAAAACACGAGAGAAAAAACATAAGCATTAAGAAGCTCATTAATGATAATATAAAAGAATATTACTGTGGTTGAATATAACACTAATTGAAGTTATATCCTTCTGAGGTGAGAAGAAAGTCAAGAGATCAGGTGATGAAGACTTGGGTTTATATTTGATTTTTATTATCTTCATTTATGATCGTTCATATGAAAATACGAAATTATTCTCGTGTTTGAGACGCATATAGAAACAAGCTATATAAACTATGTTTTCTGTTTAATTTGTTAATGCTTACAATAGTTATTTTTAATTAATTGGTTTTTTATTTTTATAAAAACAACAGTCTTGCCAAGTGAGGCAGCATCAAGTAACATAAACCTAACCCTGTCTGTGTTATTGTTTCATGCAAGATAGAGCAAACGAGTTTAAACATAATTCTGAACGTTTTTGTTATTATCGGCAAAAAGCAGTAGCGGCAGTCTTGAGTAACTCAGACCTAAGTCACATTGTTCTTGCCATTGTTGATAACATAAACTTAAGGCACAATGATTTTTAATATTGTTGGTGAACAGTAAAGATGTTTTATCAAACCAGATAGAAACCTACTAATTTTAACTAACGCAGGATATATTTGTAATTATTGGAAGAAAATAAAACGTTTTTTCATGTAAGATAGACCTGCGCAAACTTAATTAAGCCAGATTATTTTTATTGTTGTTGATAAATGGTAAAGATTTTTTTTTTTTTTATCAAACAGGCAGCCTTAAATAACTTCAAGATAAATCATTATGTTTTTGTTGGTATCAGTAAAACAGTAAGTTTATACAGTAAAATAGATCTGAATCAGCTAAACCTAAGTCAAATTGTTTGTTTTTTTATTATTGTTAATAAAATATAACTATTTTTTACTACAAACAGCCCTCGGTAATGACAAGCAAGGTAAGTGAGCTAATTTCAAAACCAACAAACAGTCCTGAGTAATAAAAAGCAAACCAAGAGAGCTAATTTCAAGACTCACAAACAGTTTTGAGTAACGAAGAGAAAACCTTGTGAGCTAATTAAAAAACCCACAAACAGCCCTGCGTCACCAAGAGCAAGCCAAAGGACTAACTTAAAAAAATCTTTAGTTTTGAGTTTTAAACTTCCATTGTCGTTTTTCAGTCTGTTGTTTGATTGAATAAAATCAACATATGTTTTTTTGGAACTGTTGGAAGTATTCGATCGAAAAGTAATTATTACATATATATTAAGAAAAATATATAAATGTATGGTGATGTGTCTTCTGAGTCTCAGTTTAGAACCTTGATTGCGACATAAAATATGAAACAACAGAAGTTTCAAAAAAATTGCAACTTCGGTGGCGTGAAATAGAAAAACAAAAAGCTGAAAAAAAAGAATAGTCGTTAATCATTTAAGTTTTCAAAAGAAAGTTTAAAGTTTATTCTTAGCTTTCAAGAAAAATAAATAAATCAACTTTTTAAAGCAGTCATTCATAATTCTATGGTTACCTACATTCAGGCAGACATACAACTGATACTGAACGTGTTCATTGTAGAATAATCACTTATCACTCTTCTTGTAACTTCAATTTTCTAACACAGCTTTCATTTGGAAACTGAATACACTGAGTGTTTTGTAGAACTATTCGTATATATTTCCATATATTAAGATAAAATGCCAAAAGAAAACAAACTAACAGTGACAGACTAATGTGTTATGATGCGTTTAATAGGCTTGTATATTACATGTATACGAGGGTTCAGAAATCAGCTGAAAATGTAGGTTTCTAATTTTCAGTTAAAGTGAAATATATAAGCTATTATCGTTAAGATCTCTCATTAGTAAAGAAATCAGGCTTAAAAAGACATGGTATATGTTTGCATTTACAGTACAGTACTAAACAGAAAACGTTTAATAGCTCATAACGTTTTGTTCGATATAGATAACATAGATTAAACACTGTTAAAAGTAATAACAAATCTTCTTGAGACTGTATAAGATTTGTTGTAAATTATTCACAATAAAAATATTTAGTAGCTATAGATAATTTTGGGGTTATATTGTTTTTTGTTTGAGTATATGTTTCTGAGAATTAAGATTTGTTCAGTAAGCTAATGTGGGTTTCTATACAGATGATACGTCTGTGTGTAGTTATTAAGCTTTCCACCAGGAGGCGTGAAGTTTCAATAGTTCTTTATAACATAGGCAGTGTTTGTAAGAGTAACTATTAGTTGGTTTCAGGCTTCTCTCTTGCGTTATTGGTTGATAATGATTGGTGATGTAATTATTATGATCTGTGTGAAAAAATCAACAAATCTGTTATTACAAAAAGTAACCTTGTATTAATTGAAAAGTAAAATATTTTTGTGTTAAATAAGAGTTAAAGCAGCATAAAAAGCACCAATTTGAAAGCAGCTATCTACGTTTTTCATAAGCATTTATGTGTGCCACATTTTAAATGTGTAAATTCAGTCAATTTGTCGAGAAAAAGTTACATTTTTCTGTTTTGTTTTTATTTAGCTCGCCCTCTATTGGTCACATGTCAAATATTTCGATTACACACAAAAATATATTATCTTCTACGCGTGTTGACCAAATAAATTTCAAAGCACAGAGTAAAGATTTTTATGCATATGTGATTAAACCACATTTGCTTTAACGGTATTTTTCTTCAGTTGTAGGTATTCAAGTGGGTGTGTGCATTAATGTACCCACCCACAAATATCAACAAAGTTTTAGATTAATCTACCAGTCAAGGCTTCTGTTTTCCAGATACACATTTTCCAGTTTTTATACGCAATAAGTTTTCGAATATAGATCTATTAGTGATGTAAAACAATTCAAACCTGTTAAGTTTCACTCTTTAATATTAGTTTATTTGTACAGCGTTCATTACCAATGGAGTCGATACATTACTTTGTATGGAACAACTTAGTTTTCGAATGTCGAAATGTAGGGTGTAAAAAAATGATCAAATGTATTGAGTAAAATCATCGATTTTATACTCAAAATATGTGGGGAAACGCAGCAATAACTGGTAGAATTAATTACAATAAGGTTATATGTGATTCGTATGTTATAACAAATCCTGTAAACAACAAATCTATGTAATCACAGAAAAATCCATTTAAAAACAAAATTGACCCCATCTATAATTCCAAGATTAATTTGTAGGTCTGCTTTACATCAATTTCCATATTTACAGCTAACAACACAGTTTCTTTTTAATCTCTACAAGAATGTGGCACATTAATATGTCTAGGATATCTACTTTTTTCTCACTTTAGTAGTTATGGAAGTTGATATTAGCGTTTTATAATTTTATTAGGTATCATATAACTCGTTAATTTCAGGATATATAGATAAACGAATGATTTCAAATCAGAACCTGACAGTGTTCAGTTTAATGAGTGCTATATCTTGATGGGATTGATAAAAGATCCACATAATATGGGTACAGTTGCATTTGTGTTATTGAAAATAAGAAATGAATCAAATGCTTTCTAAGAAAACCCTTCAAAATAACAAAATATTGTGGTTTTGTATCATTACTGTTTGTTATGAATGTTCGCGCGAAAATACAGAATTGTTTTTGGCTTTACTGTTTATGTGTGAATTTATAGGTTGAGGTAAAGAATAAGCCAACAGCACCAACAACCAATTTGTATGCTATTTTAATTAAATAATGGATTGATTATCAATTTTATTACGTAATAATGGCTCCAAAGTGTGAACCCCGATTCTATGGCAATAGGATGTAAATGCAGGACATATGGGCTTACGATTAGGGTTAAGTATATGACCATGTCCAACACATTTCTACACTATGATTATTTTGTGAATGATATTGTTTTATATTTGCATAATGAAATAAGTTCTACTTTGTTAAAAATTCAGTGGATTGAAAGGTTTCCTTATTAGGTAATTATGCAGAGTTGTTAAAATGAATAGCTTCTTATCCTTATAGGTAACTTATTATCTTTTTAAGTAGTCAAGCTAATCAGAAAATTTTATATGATGCTACAAGCGTATTAAAAAGTCTTCCAGTGAATCAGTAATAACTTTACAAGCTTATAACACGAAAGTTGAGCAGTGGACATAGTACGGATAGCCTATTGTGCAGTTTTGTGCTTAGCAATACATAACCTTATTTATAGAAGATATATTTCAGTAAGTTCAAGTATTTTTCCAAATTTTAATATCATCAATATTCTAATAAAGGTTATGAAAAAAAATATATTTAGTATATATTGGTATACCCCACTTTTACAGTTAAAATTAGTGTACTTATTCTGTAATGGTATACCCAAGTTTTACAGTTAAAATTACTGTACTTATTTGATTACCTGATGAGGCTGCAGTTTAATTTACTTTCTGATCAATAATATATTCTTTAAGTAAAACCAGTACTACATATGCAAACTTAATTATATCGGATAGTAGTAAATAACTTTATTCAACTTTTTGTTTTGGGAATAAAATGTGGAAACCATAAGATTGTTTGCATTAATAAACGAATAAACTTTAATAAGACATTATTGGGTCCAAAACCGGTTAGTGATAGCAAAACGAACTATAAAACACTGAAGAACGATTTCACTCCTTTAATGAAATGAAAAGTGATATCCTAAAGCACATTCTGCATAAGTTTTCGCCACAATTCAAACCTTTAATTTACACTTTATGTTTCAAAAGATTTTATCTCAATAGAGTGAAATGTTCTGGCTTTGGATAAAATATCTGAAATAGATTTCAAATCATGATTCCTTAAAGAAACACCACTACAATTTACACTCTAAATGATACATTACAATAGGTAGAATTGTAATCATCTATGTTTCGAGGTGTCTATTAGATACTAAGATTGTTTATAAACCTCGGATAATTAATTAATCACAAATTCTTCAAAACATATTTGATACTATCACGTAACCAACTTCAGTAGTTCTAAGCTATCGCTCCATTATGTTTGTGATGTTTGTTAATCAGTATGCCATGTTTTATGAGACTTAACAGATTCATTGGTCTTAGAACACACAGTGTTTTCGGGTTAAGGCATTCTTCGTCATAGGTTCGTGTAATCATATTTCTTTTGTTTCATTTCATATAGAAATTTTAGTTTTATTGCTCGCTATGACACGCATTTGTGTTTGTATTTGTACCGGTTTAAGTGACAAAAGTTTAAATCTTTCGCAAAAAGGCGTTTTGACTTTTCTCAGTTTACACAACCTTATGTTCCAAATAAGTTCTCCAAGGTTCTTTGTTTTGTGTTTTAAATTTCAACTTTAAAAGTTAAATATGAATTTAAAAGCTGGAATAGTAAACTGGCCTTATAATGCTTTGATAAGTTTCCAATATGTATATATCCAATTCGTTCATATTATTTCGAGTTTAAATGGAGTTGATCTGGCTAATGTTTTAGCCTTTTACAAATTCGTATATGTCACTCTGTCTAAAAGATACTTTTGTACATACGAAATGCAATATATAAACTGTCTGCCCAAAACATTTTTTTTCCAAGTTCACCTTGTTTTCTTAATAATATCTAATAAAACGTAAATTATTCGTGTTCTTCAAATCATTTAAAGTTTCTTTCAGTTAACAAGAAATAATATTTTAAATAAAATGAACAAACAACAGTTAGAAAAAGGAACCATCTGACTCGTATTTTCACTCTTGTGAGTAAACTGCATATTTTGATAAGAGTTATTAATTTAAGTAAGCAGTAAGAAAATTTTAGCATTCAACAAAAGACTGACTTAGACAGAAAACAAAATTCCCGTAACATTCTGAAAATTGCAATTAAGTTGAACTTGTTTACTTCATTAAAGTCTTTAGTAAAATCGTTGTGAACTTGACGATACAGCTTGTGAATGTTTGTACATCTTTTTATATTGAAGTTTCTGCCACTTCATTTTCTTCTTTTTGTCTGTGTTGTATAACTAACACCAATAAATTAACACTTGCAGTTATTTTATACTGAATATCCTCATTCACTTTTTGCAGTAAAAACAGTGATCCAAACTAGTGTAATGTAATTGTTTTTGCATTACTTTCTTTAAACATCAGTTTGCATAGAAAATGGAGTACTATCTCTAATATACATGTAAGTAATGGAGTACTTGCTCCAATACACGTATAATAATGACATGTAGCATTAGTCAATAACAGAATAACAACTTGTAACATACGCAGGTGTTTTGTGAAATGCAATTTGTCACTGTGTCATCTATTATGATTACATGTTTCCTTCCAGAACACATTTCTAAACTATTGGAGAATAAATCAAAAACAAAAAACAACCAATACCTGTCTGCAAAGAGTAAATAAAGGTAATTTGTAACACTACATACATCATCATAAGTCAATAAACTTCAAGTTAGGTCCAAAAGACAAGTTATCATATGTTCAATTAAATTTATGTTAATTAATTTGCACCATTTCAGAGGCTTTGGTTTTAAAAACTGAGTAGTTTAGTTTGTTCAGGTTCTGTTTCGTGATTTTGTTGTTTGCCATTTCTACTATTTTAACACATAATCAGGATTTGACTCATCGCTATAACCAAAAAGAAAGTCTTCATGTATTTATTTATTAAACAAATTCTGAAAGCTGTACCAGTTATTTAATTATAGTGTTAGTTAGTTTAGTTATAATTCAGAACCAAAATTACAGAAATGTAAACTTAAAACCGTAAAATACCTGAGAAAATCCTATAATATAACAGAGGATAGTTATGAAAATAGATAACACTTCGTGACAAACAAATAATGCATTTTAATACACTCGTCATAACACAAGTTTTCGATATAAGTTGCGCTGCAGTTATCACACAGTTATCCAAAATATTTTATTTTATAAAAGATGAGTTTGAATGTTATTCTGACAAGACACCCACGACCCTGGACTGAGGGCCGCAATTTTGAAGAATTAGATAGTAACCACAGACTTTCTGATGCACAGTCCAACATGATAACTATTAGTCCACAACCGACCCTAATAGAAATCTATATTTTTTGTTATAAATAATATATTTTACTTGCATTTTCAAAGGTAAAAACATCAAAATAAAGGCCCTGTTAACATTTATGAACCTATTTAAAGCTGATGACGGTAATGGTTGGTTTCTATAAGAAATGCAGTGAAAGAAAGACCGACGTGAAATAATCTGTAATACCGGTAAGAATCAAATAAAAGTACATCAGTCACATGACATGTACAAGAACTGACATCCCTGTAATTCGTTTCTAATAAAATGTCTTTCTTGAAGCATTGATTGGATTATATTGACTAATTATTATATTGTTATTGGAAAAGTTATTTTGTTCAGTTCAACTAAATATTATTCAAAGATAATACAGTTTATTTGTTAATCTTGTAAATGAAATGTAGCTAGTTCTTAAAATCCCAGAATGTTTTCCATTGGCTTTTAGTTTATTATTCGTAATATGGTACTGAAATATGAAGTTTCAAAGTGTACATATACCTGTGTAAAACTGTTATAATAGAAATAATTTTAAAATTAAGTTATGAATATTTCTAATACAGCATCCGCACTGCAAAACTCTGAAAAAATTGAAATTATTGTTTTATATAAATTAATATATGATAATATAATCATTTATATGAATTCATAAAAAGAACTCCTGTGTTATAGACATTTAAAACAAGTACTTATGTATACATTACATGTTTAAATATTGATATTCCTGGTGTTTTTACGAGTGACGTAACATTAAGTATTTGTCTCAAGACAATAATAACTTTCGTTTTAACTTTTCTTACAGAAAAATAAAACATAATTTAATTCTTGCTTTCTTATATTATATTATATTATATTTTATATTTATATTTATATTTATTATATTATATTATATATTATAAATCTATTTTTTTAATATCAAATAAAATAATTGTGATTTAACAAACAATATTTAATTGAAGACCATAAGTTATTTGTATTTTTATAAAACACTGAAACTTCTACATTTGTATAGCGTGGCCACAAAAATCAGTTGTGCTATGATTTACAAAATCTATATTTAAGAAACACAATTTACATTGTTGTAAATAACGTGACGTTTATGTTAGCTTACAACACAATATTATTACACTGTTTGTAAGAAAATTATATACTGATCTTTAATCCATTAAAGTTTATCTCTAATGCTTTTAATATGATACGCAGAGAAGTAGGCTTAACTTCATTAACTATCTTTTTTATTTAGAAAAAAATTTCTGACATCGAAAGTATCATTATAAGCAATACTTTGTCAACACTGCAAGTTAACTAAATTATTCAACATGACAATACTCTTGTTTAATTAGTAATCTTTATATATTTCTTTTTTTTACCATACACGTGTTATTATTTTCCATTTATTTTTATTTAAATGATCAAACAGAGGTAGAGTCTAATAATACAGTAACTTTGTTAATGTTTTCATTCTTCGATTTGTAGAAATTAATTTTTCGTTATATCTGAATTTTATGAAAATTCCAGTTTTTTAAATATTTTCAGTGATTCAGATAAAACGAAAGAAATCAAAGTACACGTCTAAACAGGGCTGCGTTAAGGAAAGAGCAGCTCTACCAGGGCCTCGACCACCTGGGGACCCAGCCCCCAGTGAAAAGAAATTTTGAAACTTTTTTTGCAGTATTTAGGGGAATCAATTGCATTTTATTTCTCAAAAACTTGTGATTACCTGTGAATCTTTTCATTATATTCCCTCCTCCGAATAAAATTAAAATGGAAATATAATATTTAAAAATTTTGATACAGTTTTTATTGCAATTTCTTAGTTTGGTTATTCAGTTACTAATGAAGTACAAAGCAATGCCCACCACGGGTATCGAACTCCGGCTTTTAATTATAGCAATTTGGTTCATATAAGTAAAAAATTATGCAAACTTAACCCTATTTTTTATTTTTAACTGTCTGTTCAAATCTATATTTATAAAGTGTAAATACGTTAATTTCACTTTCCCAGGAAGAATTTATTTTTAAAAACGTTAAAAGGTCATAATTGAAAATAGGCACTTTTTAGCTATTTTAAACAGCTTTTAAACAAAGAATTTTTAAGCTGAGGTTTTCCTACCTGTGAAGAACTGCTCACACGATTTTTATTGCCAATTTCCTGCTTCTTAAGATATCTAACTTGTTTATATATCATCTTAAACCTTGAATTATTTTCTTTCAAACGTTTTCCTCAGTGTCTGCAAAACGTTGAGCCGATCTTGTGGACAGTCTTAATGAAGCTGAGATTAAATTTCAAACTTTTTAAAACGTTAGCCCGTTATAAAGCTGTTGTGATTCTTTGAAGTAAGGATACAGCCAGATGAAAAATGCCATAAATTTTTTGTCTGACGATAATTCTCAAAATTCTGACACCACGTTGGAAGAACAAGTCCTTTCAAGAGTTACGGAGAAGCTTAAGTCATCAGTTATGACTGTATATGGCAAACTCGACTGAAAATTATCTGAACAAAACAGCATAAGAATAATCCTGTGAAGTCTCAACATTTAGAAGTTAACTGTTGTTTAGTGAAACAAATTAATAAAAAAGCGAGCTTGGAATCATTCATTAAATATTAGGAAAATGTGATCACTACATAGCAGTTCTTTGAGTCTTGGGCACATTTTGTTACACTTAGTATAAGTGCCACAGTTGTTACATTTTGTTATTTTGTCTGTGACAACTGCTTGATTCTCAAATTGTTACATGGAACATACTTTTAAATTCTTTAAGGACAAAACGTAGTGTAATAAATTTTAGGAAGTTATAGGCTATATTATGTAATATATTTCGAAGATACGACCTTAGCTGTTTTTGAGTCATTATGCGAACCAACAGATGGTGCTAAAATGTTTACCGCTATGATGACTTCAGCCGCCTTGATAATCAATATATACTGTATTAAGAAAATGTGAGTTGTTACTCGCGCACGAAGTTTGAAAGCTAGAATGTTTTAACCCTGCCATATTGAAAATGGTGCCTATTTAGTTCTAATCATTACGTACATTGATGTCCTAAAGCTGTCATAACGGCTAAGTGCAAAGACTTCACGTGACTGCTGGAAACTAACTGGAGCCATTATATTTATTTCATACAGACAATTCTATTGACTCAGTTTGTCGATAACATATGACTTTTAAGGTGGTATTTTTAATTATAACTTTGTGCGCAATATCATTTGAATGCTATGAAACACACATTCAAAATAAAAGAACTTGATTTAGAAAAAACACTATATTTCCATATTTAAGTAACTGAAATTATAGTTTATAATGTTTGGAGAATCCAAAATAAAGAACGAAGTTTAGTATCTTCTATTGAACAAACTGACAGTAAATAAGTAATTACATTTTGCGTATTACAGGAAATAAGATACTACATTATCTGAACATTTATTTTTAGAAACTATTAGTAAGCTGAATTCAAACATTTTAAGAAATAAGTGCGAAAAATGTTAATGCTAAACCTGCAAGATTAGAATAAGTACTCAACAGATGTTGTTCTTCGAAGAATCTTAATATGAGTGCTGAGAATCTAGCGTTCACGAATATAAGATGAATGTGTGTTTTCGTATAGCAAAGCCACATCGAGTTATCTGCTGAGTCCACCAGGGGAAATCGAATCCCTGATTTTAGCGTTCTAATATAACATGAAAACCCACAGATGAAATATCTGTATGATTTAATCAAATTATAAAATTTAAGGATATTTAATGGTGACAAAGTAATCAGACAGTAAATGGATATATTTTATGTGCTCTTTCGTTATCAGAAATTAATGAAGAAAAAATATAAAAATTCACTCATGCTTAAATAACTTTTATAATTTAAAAGTTATGGTTCTAAGATTATTATAATTTTAAATGATTAACATTTGAAACGTTGTTTCAAAATCTGGATGCATATTATAAGGTAGTTTGATTTTTGTTTTTCATTTCCCAAAACGAACACTAGTTGAAGCGTCTTTAGTGTAAAAAAAAGTTTTTTGTTTCATTCCATTATCCCTAATTTTCAGCCCGGCCAGGTGGGTCAAGGCGTTCGACTCGTTAGCTAAGAGTCGCGGGTTTGAATCGCCGTCGCACCACACATGTTCGCCTTTTCAAGCGTGGGGGTGTTATAATGTGACGGACAATTCCACTATTTTTGGTAAAAAAGTAGCCCCAGAGTTGTAGGTGGGTGGTGATGACTAGGTGCCTTCCCTCGAGTCTTACACTGCTAAATTAGGGACAGCTAGCGCAGATAGCTCTCGTGTAGATACTAGACAATTCTATTGGAAGTTCCAGACTTCATCTTCCAGTGGATGGAGAGCGCTATTTGAAAGTAGAAGAAATAAGAAAGCTAAATTCTGATAATGTTGTGAATTTTTTAATGTTATTTGGTTTTATTATTTTTATATGTAGAACTTAGACTTAAATAATACAAAGTAACTACATTTAGTAAGATTGGAGACTACAGTAGTAGATATAAGCTTTTAATTTGTATATTAGTAGTGTAACACGAACTATAACGTTAGGCTAGGCTCAATACGCGTAACGGTTCTTTAGTTTGGTTTAGAGGATGAGTCAGCCAAGATAATCCAACCGGTCACTTGTCCCTAAACATTATGTTTTAGTTCTTAATTTCAAAACAATGACTCGACGTGTTTAACCTTTCAGTTTTTGTTCATGTCAAAATATTTTTGAAACGACCACGACTTCGAGTTAAGGTTTTTAGTGTATTTGTTATACCGAAGGAAATTTTTATTCTTCTATTTCAAAAATAACAATTAGTATTATAGGTCAGTTTTAAATACCTGAAAGTATTTTTTAAAATCTGTGTAAGTAAAAACGAAAATATTATATCTTACATCCCTTCCACGAGAAAATATATGAAGCTACATATGACGAAATAGAATAAACTACTGTTTTGAACTGATAGTCAGACGGAGGTCTTTCTGAGACAATAAGTTGAGTAGTTCTTTCCAATTAGTCTGTTTCTCCCTGGTGTTATAATTACTAAAATATTTATCATGTAAGTGCAATTTGAACTAATCATAGTACTTATAATTTTTTAAAACGCAATGCATAAACTATGTTTAAGATTAAATTATGTAAAGTACTTTATCTAACACTTCTCTTTGTAGGAAGTGTTATACATAATTTAAAGTATACTTTTGATATAGTGTTCTAACAAGTTATGAACCTTTACAAAATAGTTAATGATACAAACCATGGGCTGAATTAGATGGTGACATCTGGTTAAGAAGTTAACGAACTAATCAACCCTGGACTTACGATGGTGATAATCGTTCCACAGAAATTAATGCATTAGCTAGTGACGAAAATCTTGAACTGACTTACAATGGTAAGTCACCATTGGCTCACAAAAGTCAACCAGCGAGACAATTCCTTGGATGATTTACGATGGTGATAACTTATTCACAGAAGTCAAAGCACTAGGTAGTGAAAAATCCTCTGGTGGTAAATGGTTCACAGAAGTCAACGTATTAGCAAGCTAGTGAGAAGAGCTCTGGGCTAACTGATGGCGGTGACAACACTGAACAACAAAACATTTGTTACTCGGGGAAACGTAATGGTGCTGATTTCAAAAAACTTATTAAGAATTCGCCAATCACCTCTAGATTTTGAGTTATTATAGCATCAAATTTTATCATCGCTGAGTAAAATACCATGTAAACAACTCAATACAATAAATTTATACAGTGAAATTAAGTTTACTCGGGTAGTTTAGTGGGTAAAAGACATACAATTTTGAGAACTTCAGACATTGAGTGCACTGTATTGGTGTAAAGCCCCAAACATATTATTCACATGTGCTACTTTTTCTTGATATAATTGAAGCGAATTGCATCACTTTTGTCCCATTCCAACGCACATGTGCTACGTCCGGGAATCCCTAAACTTCATGCGTTCAGCTTACTTGGACATTCGACATTCAACTGAGCATAAAAGGAGCAGAGTCATACACCTCTCGCTTTATCATTTAGTCACTTTGTCTCATTCCGGCACTATCAAAACAAAGTATGATTTTCTTCTTCGCATCTTTTTATCAAATTATACAAAACCTTGTCTATACTTAGATCTCTTAAATTCTAGATCTGTAAACATATTTTTTTTAGAAAAGTATTAAAAATGTTGGGCTGCCACAGTTCAAGTAAAGTTGGAAATTACAAACAGTTTCTGCTAAATTTGTGAAAAATATTGTTACACGAAGGAAAAACATCATACACAAGAAAATGTAGCTTAACATCACTATTTCGGGTATAAAATTGGCAACCAAGAAAAATATCAGGCTCCATATGTGTGTTGTATAGTTTATACATCTGGCTTAACATAGTAGATGAATCAGAAGAGAACAACTATGCCATTTGCAGTTTCAGTGATATGGCGTGACCCCAAGAATAATCTAATTGACTGTTAGTTTTTCATAAATAATATTTATGGATATTCAGACAAAGTTAAACATTACATTAAAATCCAGATATTGCATCTGCAATAAAACCAGTATGATCTTCCAGTGCCACATCAACGAGCGAATTGGGAAACAAAAGAATCATATTGCGAAGAAGACAGTGAATCATTTTCATCTACAAATCTTGTTTCTGTTGCACCTCAACATAAACTACCTCATTTGATCATACAAGAAGAACTAAATGATTTGATTAGTGACTTTCTCTATAAAAGTAGCATGATGAACTTCATGACTCTTGTTTACATCAGTGGAATTTATCAGCTCCAGGAATAAGTGTTTCAATTTACCAAAGTCACTAATAAGGTCTTGCTTCTCACTACATCATGTAAGATACTTTATGTTTCTGTACAAATGTTGGCGAATTAAAGGAAGAATTACGTATTGAACATCATTCTCAAGAAGAAGACTTCTAATCAATTCATCTAAAATTGTCTTAAAATTGCACTCTTGCAAAATGGAAACACAAAGTCATCGATTTCTGTTGTCCTTGTCGTGAGGATGAAAGAAAGTTATAACAACATGAAGATTATTAAACGCGATGTTCAATGAACAAAAGCTGTTATTTTCATGATATGTAAACATATTTTGAACAAATTTGTCAGTGTCGTTAAATTACCCGGACACAGTTGCATTTTTCCTTGTAGCGCAGAAAACCTTGTTTTTTTTTGGCCAATGTAATTGATAATTGCTCATTTGTTGATTTTCGTGCAAAGCTATTCAGGGCTGCCTGCCATAGCCACTTCTAGTTTAGAAGTGATAGATAGACGGAAGGCATCTAGTTAATATCACTCACCGCCAATTATTTATTAAAGGAAAAGTGGGATTGACCATCACATTATAAAGCCATACAGTTGAGAGAGTAAGCGTCTTCGATGATGGGACTCAAACCTACGACTCGCAAGCTGGAGGGGAATGTGCTAACCATTAGATATTGTCAGACCAAAATAAAACATGCAGAGAGATCATTATATTTTTGTATAAACTCATCATTTGTTTGAGAAATTTATCCTGTTTCTAAAGTGTTAATATCCAGTTGCTTATGTTTCTTAAGTAATCCCATATTTGTTAAAACATCAACAAACAAAGAAAAGATGTTTAGGTGGTTTTTGTTTGTTTTTTGTATTAATAACATCTTCCTTTGAAAAGTCACTTCCGTAATCATGAACTACAAGAACGCAAAACGCTGCTTCAGTGAATACAAACGTGGATTAAGTGTACTTTCAGCTTACTAATGAGTTCGCGCTTCATAATAGCCTGTACACACTAACTTCATTCCTTTTATATTCATTCAAGCTTAACTAGGTGTTAAGCATTAACCACTAGGCATACGTTTTAAAGCGTTTTATTTTTGTTTTCTGAAAGCTCTGATTAACGAAGAGAAAACGCATTGTCTGAACTGTCAGTAATTAAAAGCAAGCGTTTGAGCTCTGAATTTATTAAAAACTTTACCAAAATACTAGTTATCCCATTACAGCATTTTATGTTTTATACATTTTTTAAATAAAAAAGGAGATTTTTATTGGAAGGCATTAGTTAATAAGAAAGAAATTAAATGTAGTCTTTAAAACAATTTAAAAATTAAGCTTGTTTTGAGTGGTTCTAAAAACAACTGGAAATTACAAGCTTATTTAGATCAATAAGTGATAATATAATTTTTATTTAGTTAAAGCGTATGCGAATCTACCCAAAACATTTCTTTCACTGCCCAACTTTACAGTGAAATAAAGTAAGAATTGTTCTTGTGTCAAAATAATTTTGTTTGCAAAAGTCAAACAGTTGCCTCCTGCTTAACATACTTTTACTAGCTATACATCTGTAAGCATTTCAACTTAATTATATCGAATAATTCAGTTAAAGGAAAATACCAGATGTTTCAAGATAAAATAATGCGACAATTAAATTTTAAGATTTTTTATAAAACTTTGTAGATTACGTTACTATACTCCACTTAATGAGTTATTATCTACCAGAGAGGGTTTAATACATCTTACTGCTACAAGCTCTCATTCTGCACTTTAAAGTTGAAAAAGAAATGGTTTGTTGGGGAATCGATAACACCCAATTTAATCAAGTGTCGTTTCTTCGCAAAAACTAAACGATATAACTGCATTTTCAAACGAATAAAGATAAATCTAAAGTGATCCTGTGAAACATGACACATATCTATTGCGATTGCTTTTACACAAACAAATAGTTGTTTGGCTAATGTAGATAAAGTGTATCATTCGTTATAGCTTATACAGAGGAAAATTAATGTGTGTGTGTTTGTCGAATAAAAGAGACGTTGTTAGTGGTATAGATCTTCTTTGGACAGATTGGCAACATTGTAAATTAAGGCACTTAATCTTTCAACCCAAAAGAGCAACTAAAGTATTGCTTCTTACTAAGAAGCTTAATTATTGAAACACATATGACATTGATGTTAGATTCCTCCAAGCTAATAAAGACTTCCTTCAGAGCCTGCATGTGGGAGTTATAGTAGTTATTAGAGGCAATAATTTACTTTGGTTCTACTGAGATCAAACATTGTGACATTTTACATTAATTTTTAAGATATATCAAATTCTGCTCTTCACGCTTCATTTAAAGAAATATTCGGCAGATCTGACATGAACAGAAATGTTCTCTTTAATCGTGCGACAAAATATCAGGTTTTATGACGTGTTACTGTGTTTAGTTATTGTTATTTTTTTGAATTTCGTGCAAAGCTACACGAGGTCTATCTGCGCTAGCCGTCCCTAATTTAGAAGTGTAAGACTAGAGGGAAGGCAGCTAGTCATTACCACCCACCGACAAATCGTAGGCTACTCTTTTACCAACGAATTGTGGGATTGATCGTCACATTATAACGCCCCCACGGCTGAAAGGGTGAGCATGTTTGGTGCGACCGGAATTCGAACCCGCCACCCTCGGATTACAAGTCGAACGCCTTAATCCACCTGGCCATGCCGGGTATTACTTTGTTTAGAAAGAAAACTCACGAAGTTCACTTCCAAATTGTTTGGTAAATAATTGAAACAAATTAAAGGATCGGAGATTTTTGATACGATCTATGACTGATAAAAAAATCCACACTTTCTCATTTGAAATATCTTAACACTTCTTTAAAAATACAGGGATACACCACTACATCAGCAATGTAGAAATGCTTGGAAGATGTTGCAAATGAAATACGTCTGAGAAAGAAGAGATCACAGGCTACCGAAACTGCTGAATATAGAAAAATAAAGAAACTTTTAAACAAACGATTTATAGTGTATGAAACCATTCAGCGCAGAACAGCACAACATATCAGGCCCCCAAACTTCACGTTATCGGACTTTTGTTTCATGTGGTTCATGTTTAAGGCTTACATGTTGCATTACATAAGTATTTTTATATTTATCGTGATACTAAACCCAGTGTAAAGAACTTACGAAACGTTGTATGAAATAAAATACAAAGACAATAAGTTATTGTGCGCAGGGAGATTTTTTTTACCTTTCCCGTATGTTATTGTACCCTGGTGGGTCAGCGGTAACTTACAAAAATAAAATCCAGGTAATCGTTTCCTCGTGATGGACAGAGCATCCCATTCTATGGCTTTGTGCTAGAAAGTCATATTTTACTCGTTCCAGCAAAGGCAATGACCCATAAGAAATTTGGTTCACAGTTTAGACATATACGTGTTTAATAAATGTTAATTGAAATCAGTTTGGAATCATAATCTGAAAAACAGGATATTAAAGTATCAAATACTTTGAATTTTACAGCTCCAACAAAGGCTGCCTGCGAATACCACAAATAAACATGTCAAGCTAGAGAATTATATAGTTAGATTTACGTTATCTACTAGAAAGAATAACAAACACGATGTGAACATGCAGGTAAACATCCAATCGTTGTTATACCTACTTGGTTAGATTGATTTTTATCAACTTACTTTTTGTAGTACAAGAAATATTATTATCTCGTAAAACTTACCAACAACTTTTAAATTTTCAGATTTCACGAATGTCGAACTAACTCAGTTCTGATGACAAGTAATGCCACAAAATAATTTATTTTTTACTATTATCTCTTCATCCTCTAACAACTTTAATTAATGATTTTTACTACGTTGTGCAAATTAGTTTCTCATTGATAACATTATTCATGTCAGTAGAACATTTATTTTTAGTCAGTAGAATGTTTGTTGAAATTAACACGAGAAATACGTACCAAATTCAGTCCACATTTAGACATTTATATATATATATAAGGTCGTTATCGTCTAGGGTGCGACTTATGTAGAATAGAGCTAAACAACAACAATGTTGTTGCAGCTTTGCTGCATGGATTTTTCAAGTTCTTCTTCATGTAAGAAGTAAAATTTATGTTCATATATTTTTTAAGAAAGAAAATTCGACATTTTAGTAAACACACTTTTTAGTTGCAAAATGACACGTGTACTTCAGCTTGTGGAATATAGATCACTCTCCTCAAAGCATGATAAAAGAGAAAGAAATACAGTTCTGTATTTTTTGGCAAAACTATATATTTTACTACGATAAACTAGTAATTTTACATCATAATTGTTTATTATAATTTTTAAGATTTTCAAGACTTAATAGTTTAGTCTATTCCTTTTGTGTATGTTCCATGTACTCATGTTTATTGTTGTTTTTGTGTGTGTGTTTCATTTTCTGTTACATCTTTAACCTCTAGTACGATTGAGCAAGGCTAATGACCAGCTTTCTTTTGAACGTTTGCCGTTTCGGACATCAATAGGATCAGAAATCTATAAGCAACGATTACGATAAAACTAACAAATAAGTTACTGAGTAAATTAATTTTCCATTTTTTTATTTAACATGAAAATTTGATAACACGCTGAAAATTCCAGATTGATATTATATCTCAGGAAATTCTAATCCAGAGTAATTTACTGTATAGATCAGGGCTGAAAAGTAACCTAGAAATTAATGAAGATAATTCTATTAGAGAACTTGACTAGAAGTAAGTCGTGCCATAAATCAATACACAAGAAAACTGAAACCTATAATGATTACAATGCGTTAAATCATCATCATTTGCTTACACTCGCTGATAACGGTATTTTGAGCCATGAACTCAATAATGTTTTGCGAAGTTCAGCCGGCTTAGGAGATTTAGGTTAGTTTTAAATCCATATACTAAGTGTAAAATGATAACAATAACGTTCAAAATCACGTTAAACATTACAAGCATTAATAGTAATGAAACAAGCCTTAATATAAAAATGGACTATATAATTATCTACATGTCACATAAAAACGTGTATTTTGTTTGTTTCTTCTCCTTGTCTCTGACATCTTAGAAAGGCATGACACCAGCAAAACTAAACGTCTTTACAAATAACGGTATGTGACCAATGAAAAACGATTTTGCGGCATCAGATGTGTAACTTTAATTATTTTACAATTAAAGATAAGTGATTTTTCCACAGTTTGTTTTGTTTGTTTTGGAATTTCGCGCAAAGCTACACGAGGGCTAACTGCGCTAGCCGTCCTTAATTTAGCAATGTAAGACAAGAGAGAAGGCATTTAGTCATCACCACCCACCGCCAAATCTTGGGCTACTCTTTTACCAACGAATAATGGGATTGACCATTACATAATTCCCCCACGGCTGAAAAGGCAGGCATGTTTGGTGCGACAGGGATTCGAACCCGCAACCCTTAGATTGCGAGCCGAGCGCCTTATACCATCTAGCCATGCCGGGCATTTTGTGATTATCGTTTATAGTAAAACGCAGATTATTTGTTTTTATGTATATAAATTAATAAACTAATTAGATAAAAAATAATTCAGTACTTTTTTAAATGTATAATTAGATCGCCTTAGTAACGCAATAAAGAATAGTTAAGATCTTACTATATTAATAACACGTATTATCCACTTTTCCATAGCCAGTACCACAACTCCCATCTACATACATGACCAAACTAGGAGACACCAGTCGGAAATAATAAATAAGCATAGGAAGACGAACATTAAGAACGAGCCGTAAAGTATATGTAGATAGGTAACCGATATCTATAATAACGAACATACACCCATTAGTTATCAGTCCAAAATTGAAGACCATTATATCTAAATTATAGAATTTTTGTACTTGCCCATTCAGTCCATGTGCCCATGAGGTGCTGTTCTGGTTAAAAAGTCCAACTCAGTGAATAATATACTTGAAGATAAAACACGTTTATTTAATAAATTGTTTGTTTGTAGTTAAGCGCATAACTACATATGTGCTATGCCCATTATAGGTATCGAAACCTGTATTTTATCGTACAATGCTACAGACTTACCATGGTGCCATAGGAAGTAGGCTAATAAATCGTAGAAATAAAATAGATACTATTATAGACGGCTAAATGTATATATATATATTGATAAGGATGGGCACCGTTTGTGAAAAGTTAACCGTGAGCATTGAATTCAAAACAGAAACAGCAACTTTCCATGTTTTACAAAAGAGACACTTTGGCACCGGCTCAAAATGGAATAATGTGCCCGCCGGATCTGCCACCTATAAGTATTAATTTTTATCTGATTATTGAAAGAAATCTGTTGCATCAAGAATAAAACGATAATAGTAAATAAATTACTTCTAAATCTGTCTGTTAATTACTTATAATATTTATTAAAATAAACCTAAATGTTTAATGTTTTAATAATAGGTTTATTTTTATATCAAATGTGAAGTCTTGACAGACAGTAAGTTATTTTTCTCGATCAAAATGCTTAAAAAGGGCAATGTCTCTGAAGAAGCAAAAAAAGCCCCAAAAGAAATGTACTCAATACTAAGTAGTAAAAAAATGTCTTACACGAATAACAAAAAATATTCTCCATTAATAATAACACCTAAGGAGACAGTGTAAGCCAAAAAAAATGTTTTGAAGAAGGGATTAGGGCGCACGACTCGCAATATGAAGGTAGCGGGTTCGAATCCCCCGTTACACTAAACAAGTTCGCCTTTTCAGCTTTATAATGTTACGGTCAATCTCAATATTCATTGCTGAAAGAGTAATCCTACAGTTGTCAGTGCGTGGTGATAACTAGCTGCCTTCTCTCTAGGCTAGCGCAGATAGAAATTCAAAAATAAACAAACAGTTTTGGCGAATAGAAAAATAATTCACCATTATACACTTTAAGATTTAAAATAAATTTTATTTTTCACAATAATATAAATCCCAAAATATAATTACTTATTGATAAATTAATCATTTATACTTTTCGGGCTTTCCTTCGTGACAGGTGTGAAGTTTTAAAAGGAAAGAAACTTTCCTCAGCTTGGGTGTTCACGGATACTAAAACCAAAAACACACACCCTTTTGCCCTTACTTTTACCTGGAGTGGGCTTTTAATAATATAAATAATTGAAATGAAACGTCTCTACTGTTAACTCCTCAGTTACTCTGTTTACTCTGTACGTTTTGTTTGTTTGTTGTAGACTAAAACCGCAAAGTCAAATTTGCCGTGGGAGCGTTATGTACGGTCAATCCCACTATTCGTTGGTAAAAGAGTAGCCTAAGAGTTGACGGTGGGTGATGATGACTAGCTGTCATCTCTGTAGTCTTACACTGCTACATTATGGAGGGCTAGCGCATATAGTACTCGTGTAGCTCTGCGCGAAATTTAAAAACAAACAAATTAGGCTGTCTGCTATGCCCACTACAGGGAATAGAAGCGCGGATTTTTGGGTTGTAGGTCCGTTAACTTACCGCTAACTAACTGGAGGATTGTATATAAGTTACTTTTTTATTAATCTAACAAATAAGTACAATTTCGACACAAGAGATTTGGATTTATTCATTAAATGACTCCCAAGAGAAACTGAGCAGAATTACTGACGAATTGATGAAAAGATAACACCAAGATACAATGATGCAAAAACAATTCGTATATTTAAAGGAAGAAAAAAAATACTTGTGTTGAATCGTCAAAAGAAGGAAGAAAATACATTTTCATTTTTGAATCGAATAACCAATTAAATATAATAAAGAAAAACTAAAATAACACTAAAAGTTATCTATCACATAACACGTAGTTTGATATATTTGTTTACAATATAAGAGATCTGTAACACTAAACATTTTCTATTTCAGCCATTATTTAAAACTACTCAAACTACAGCACTCGCTTATTTTTAAAATGTCCCATCCGATGATTGAAAATTAAGCTTTAAAGCTTATAGTATAGAAATCGGGGTTCAATTTCTGCTGTACACGAAACTCAGATTGCTAATTGTACAGCTTTGCGCTTAACGAGAATTTTTAAAAATAATTTAAAATAGTTGCTTAAATATGATTATATTTAAAATAATATTATATTATTATAATATTATTTATTATAAAATAATATTATATTTATATTATATTTAAATGTATTATATTATATTTATATTATATTTAAATGTATTATATTATATTTATATTATATTTAAATGTATTATATTATATTTATATTATATTTAAATGTATTATATTATATTTATATTATATGTAAATGTATTATATTATATTTATATTATATTTAAATATATTATATTATATTTATATTATATTTAAATATATTATATTTAAAATAATTATATAAACTTTTTTAGTTTCCCCATATATGTATGTGTTCGAAATGATTTAAAACTGTCAATAACTAAACTAATAACCGGATCCACAAGATAGCGCTATAAGAATAACAGTCAATCTCCCGTTTACTTGATTAGACTAGCAAAACTGTTGGCGGTCGTTGGTGCTCAACAGTTACTGTCTATTTTGTCTATCAGCTCAAAATTTTGTGATTGTAGCCATTTGTCTAAGTTTCTTCGCAAGAAAATTCTGAAATTTTTTCGAAACATACAGCTTGGCTTAATGCAAGGAGTTTATTCATGAGTTAACCGCAAGGTGTAATTAAGTTTCGTCGATCATCACGTGATGGAGTCTTAAACAAATTAAGTTATTTGAATTTAATGAAATAAAAATCTAATAAACCAACATTTTTTTTTCATATCATACGACGAACCACGATTACGTGAACTTTATTAGTTCTGCATTGGTTTGTGTTAATTAATTACTTGGGAACTGTAAAAATACTTCTTCAATAATCGTGTTATTAATTTAGCTCGGAAAGTATTCACATGAACATGAGCAGCGTATCATGTTATAATTTGCACGAGAGAAATTCTATCATGTGGTTCGAATGGAAAGCTCAGGAAACATGACTTGGAGTGCTAAGGCACTTTGAATTTTAAATTTTAACTAGTAAACAAACGAAATGAAACAATCGAAGCTATATTACTAAGGCCAGCGGAAACCTGAAATTTTTTGTGCCTGAAATAAAATAATCCTGGTAAGATGGATTTAAAACATTTATAACTGATAGCAAATTGTCGAAAAAATCACCTATTTCGTTGTGATCAACTTGAAATTAATAATTAAGTGGAACATGTATTTTGTTTCTCAAAATTCTTGTTTCAATGTGTTTAGAAGATTCATATTGCTAAATAAAGCTTTTATATCATAGTTTAACCAGACAAAATATAATTTCAAATTTTAAAACTCTTATCGTATTCTCGAAACAAAAAATTACAGTAAAACATGTGAAAATAAGCATATTTCCAATGCAGAGTTTAAAGTATAAAAGTTGATAATTTATATTTTTTGAGGTGTTTGCATTTTGTTAAGCACAAAACCACACGATTAGATATCTGTGTTCTTCCAACTACGGATATCAAAACTTGATTTTAGCGTTGTAAGCCCTAAGACATCAGCGCTAACTGTCCCTAATTTTGCAGTGTAAGACTAGAGAGAAGGCAGCTAGTCATCACCACCCACCGTCAACTCTTAGGTTACTCTTTTACCAATGAATAGTGGGATTGACAGTCACAAAATAACGCCTCCACGGCCGAAAGGGCGAGGATGTTTAGTGCGATGGGAATTCGAACCCGCAACCCTTAGATGAGGAGTCGAGTGCTTTAACCACCTGGCCATGCCGGGCCTAATTGTGTAAGTAATGCAAATCTCTTTTCAGAAATCACATAACTGATACAAGTCATTCGTATCCACTGTCGTTCCTGTTTTCCGTTTAATACTTTTTCTCTGTCAAAAGTATAATCACTGTTCCTATCAGACAACATTAGAACACAAATAAAGACTCGCTTTCACTTTGGTTTCACAATCGATTAAAAATTTAGAAACTAGTTCGCAAACAGTTCCTTTTCTGGAACGGACAGCTTTCAATACTTGATAAATTGAATACTTGACTATAATTCTACTCTGGTAAAGAAAAAGAAAGAAAAACATTACAATGGTATCCTTTAAATGAGGATCATGTTAGCTGATCCTCTTTTTTTATCCATGTATTTTGATGTTGTTTCATTTTCGCACACGATTCCAAAGATTTGCTTTCATATAATATCACCTGCAATAACTTATTTAAATATAATGATTTTAAAGTATAGAAGACAAAGTTTACCAAAAGTTGAATTACGACTTCTACGAGAGTAAAAATGAAAGAAAAAACAGAACTGTACTACCTTTGAATTAAAGAAGTTAAAAAACTATTTAATTGAGTTAAAAAGGGAAAGCCTATATAACTTTAAGAAATCGAAAACGAATTCAACGAAAATCACAATTAAAAAATTAAAAACTTAAATTAAAAACTAGAAGAAAAATAAAAAAATCACAGAATCTTACAGAAAATGAAGAACCTGGACCTTATAATCAAATATGTAAAAAAATAAAAAATATGTAATCTCAGCTTAAAATAATATTACTCTTAAAATGATTTGATTTATTTGTTTTGAATTTTGCGTATAGCTACACGAGAGCTATCTGCGCTAGCCGTCTCCAATTTAGCAGTGTAAGACAGGAGGGAAGACAGCTAGTTATCACCACCCACCGCCAACTCTTGGGCTACTCTTTTACCAACGAATAGTGGGATTGACAGTCACATTATAGCGCCCCCACTGCTGAAAGGGCGAGCATGTTTGGCGTGATGGGGATGCCAACCCGCGACCCTCGGATTACGAGTCGAGTGTCTCAACCACCTGGCCATGCCGAGCCTCTCTTAAATGAAACTTATTGAGATTGTAATCTTTTAATTTCATAGAAATATTTTCAATAACATCATAAAGTTGGAATCTGAATTATATTAAATTTATTCATAAAGGTAAGTAAAGGTAGGGAAGTTTAAATTATCGGAAATGTCTTTTTTTATTAATAATAGAACCTCTTCAAAGATTAATTGTAGTTGAAGACAGTAACAGCAACATGAAATGTGAGAAAAAAATAAAGAAAATACCGAAAGTAAATTATATGCAAAATGGTAATTTGAAACCAGAACAAACAGAAATATAAGATCAAACAAAACGATACTTAAATAAATCAGCCATTTTTTTCTTTTAAATCAAGGGTAAACAAATTTCGTAGATTAGTTCTATCAAACATTCAGTAAGGACAAGATACTGTATATATTTTCTTTAATTAACTTTCTATCCTTTTTTCCATTCAAAGGTTTCCTTTTCGTTAAACGTACCCTAAATGCGAGTCTACTGTATATTTTAATTTGCAACTTAATGAAAAAAAATCCGACAAACAGAAAGCTAAATGAAGAGACATACAAGAATAGATCAAGCTCTTAAGATCATTACAAAGTAGTTGCCCGGATGAACAGAACTAACGACTTCCCAAGTCCAACATCCCACCCGTGCGACATAAAATCTTCACAAACAGTGGCCTTATCGATCTACTAAGGTTCAGGTAAGCTCAGCTATCCCATTATTCCGTATTTCTCACATATATATTTTCTGAACAAACTGCTTTTTGCTCTATTTGTATATCTATATATATCAAAGTGAAAACATAACTGAGCGGATTTGACGTATTCGAAAGCGATCGTCTTCGACAGATACAGTTTTGTTTGGTTTGTTTTGAATTTGGCACAAAACTACAGGAAGACTGTCAGCGCTAGTCGTCCCTAATTTAGCAAGGTAAGACTAGAGGGAAAACAGCTAGCCATCCCACCTTATATATTTAAAAACGACTGGTATAAGTAGAGAAAGCACTGGTAGAGGAGCGAACAACGTTTAGACCTTATTCGGTCATCGTCAGGTTCAGATAGAAAGAAAGGGTTGCTGACCGGTAGTTGACCAGATGTTTGAAGGCGGTTGTGTAATTGAGTGTAGGAACGTAGAGGGCGTGCTTCTATGTTGGATATATTTATTAATATAGGTATAAAGGCGTTCCTTTATATTGGTTTATTTTGGGTTTAAGTTGTTCTATAAGTAAGGCTTCTTTAATTTTGCTTTTGTTTATGTTTGTTTCTTTATTTAATATTTGAGTGTTTTCTATAGTTATGTTGTGTTTATTTGACTTGCAGTGTTCGAAAACGTGTAAAGGTGACTTTTTGTGTTCTTTGAATCTGGTTTTCATTTTTCTACTTGTTTCTCCAATATAGAAGTTTTGGCAGTTATCACATTGTATTTTATAAATAATGTTGGTGTGGTGTTTGTCAGTGTAGTTTTTACATAGTATAGACCTTAGTTTTGTGCCTGGTTTTGAATAAATTTAGTATTAACTGGAATGTCATATTTTGTTGTTAGTTTTTGCCAAGTGCTGGTTATTTTTCTGCTGATGTCGGGAACATATGGTATGCAGCAGTATATGGTTTCGTGATTTTCTAAATCGTGAGGTATATATACTTTTGTTAGTTGATTTTGCTTTTTGTCTAGGTGTGTGCGTATAATGTTTTCTACGGTTTGTGGAGGAAACTTATTGATGTTGATGAAGTATTGTTTTATTTTGTCTAATTCATCGTTAATTTTATCTGATGAGCATAGTTTTATGGCTGTGTTTATTTGGTTTCTTAGTATGTCGAGTTTTTGTTTTGTTTCATGTGCTGAGTCCCAAGAAATGTATAGTCCAGTATGGGTGATTTTTCGGTGGATTCCTGTTTTAAATTGTGTCGGTTCTTGTAATTTTGAGGTTAAGAAATGCTATTTTGTTGTTTTCTTCCTGTTCACATGTGAAGTTAATGTTGGGATGTATAGAGTTAATGTGATTTAAAAAAATTAAGTATGTGTTCTGAAAACTTGAATCCTGCAATCGTGTCGTTTACATATCTCTACCAATGTAGTGATGGATGTAATGCTGTGTTAATTGCTTATGTTTCAACTTGTGTCATAAAAATATTGGCGATGACCGAAAAAGGTCGAAACGTTGCTCGCTCCTCTAATAGAGCTTTCTCTACTCATACCAGCCGTTTTTAAATATATAATTTTCTCTACAAGTGGGTTTTTTCGTCATCACAGATTACTCTACCCACCGCCAACACTTTTACCAATGGGAATAATGCTACATTTTACCTGAATTTGTTCTTTACATTTTGCTTGTTTTGTTGAAATTAGAATTTCTAACCTGAACGAAACCTTTTGCACTTTAGGCATAAGCAGTCAGAACTTAAGCAGTTCCGTAACGAATTGTGAGAAGTTGATTGGAGGTAGGGCAGACAGCCATTACCACCCGCTGTCACAATGATGTTGTCCAGATATTTAAACGGAATAATAGCACTAGTTGTCAATTTTACAAAACGCCCATAACTGATAGTACAAAGCGTGTTGAACACCATCACTTCTCGAGTTCAGAAACTTTGATCCGGGGAGAGTTGATAAATTATGAACAAAGTGTTCAAAATATTAACAACTGAATAAAATTGTATGCCTATAGAAACTTAAGCTTCAACGAGATATATTTTCTGAAACAATGGTCCATCAACATACCTTATAAAACTGCATAAACCTTCATAATACGAAGCAATGAGGAGAAACCTAACACAATTTTAGTCAAGTATTCAAGTTTGGGTTAGCCGCTTTAGAGTAAATACGCCTAACCAAAAAATTAACAAAGCCCTCAGACTGTTTAAATGTCTAATGAAACAATTATGAATATTGTATGGTATGTAATGAACTACTTTCAACAAAGCCAGTACATAAATAAAGAATTGACATTAAATTCAAGTAACTAATTTAATAAGATTATTGATCTGGAAAAATAATTTTACAAAAAAAATTGAAATATGTACATCGAGGAGTATGCCTGCATCGAGGTCTGAGGTTTAGTTATAAAATGGCTTATATTTCTGCTGTAACTTCATTATTTGTTAGCGTAATTAGTTCTACTTAATGTCTAAACTAACTTCATTCATCTAGGTCTAATCTGTCATCATTTTAATTTTCTTTTCTTATTCCAAACCTCTTATTAATTATTATTATTATATATATGTATAAGCATTCTTTAATTTACCGCAAAACTACATAATATGCTATCTGCGTTCTCTCCACCACAGGGAAACGAATTTCACCATATTTTAGCATTGTAAGTCTGTTAGTTTACCTTTAACCCACCGGGGAACTATGTATATAATCATCCCCTATTTTCAATGCATGGTATTGTGTATATTTCACGTAATAGCACAGTCGCTTTTTATATATTTCTAGATTTTATTTCAGCTGTTTGTTTTCACAATTCAACCCTAAAACGAAAATTATTGTCGCTAAAACAAAAAAGCTAATGTTTAACAGCTTTTCTTTTATTTGATAAATTCTCCGTCACACCAAACATGCTCACCCTTTTAGCCGTGAGGGCGTTATAATGTAACGGTCAATCCCACTATTCTTTGGTAAAAGAGTAGCCCAAGAGTTGGCCGTGAGTGGCGATGACTAGCTGCCTTCCCTCTAGTCTTACACTGTTAAATTAGGAATGGCTAGCGCAGATAGGCTTGAGTAGCTCTGCGCGAAATTCAAAACAAACCAAACCAATTTGATAAACATTCACGACTTGTCTGGCGTGGGCGTGGTGATGCTTACTGATACTCATTAATAGTTTCTGTGGGAATTAGATTTGTGTTGAATATTGCTAAGAGCTTCAGATTTTATTATGATTAAAGTATACAACTAAATTACATTGTCGTTTTAAAACAACAATGTAGTTTAACTTCTACAAAGTTCATAATACTACTTAATAGATGAAGCAGCATTGAAAATATCAAGTGTAACTCAAATAATGTGTACAAACACTAAAGCCTTAAACGTGTACAAAACCAGTTTTAGTTTTCTTATAATTCCGAGCAGAAATAAGTTACTGAAATTTAGACTCTCCACACTCTCTAACATATTTTACTAATGTATAAATTAATATTGTTTGATATCAATTAAAATTTAAAACGTATTCTCGAACAACAGGAAACTATGCATGTGTTGATTTTAAATAAACGTTTAGTCTTGAATTCTATTTTTTGTTTTGTTTTTATAATTGACGGGGCACTTGAAATTAGAAGCAATTTCTATCAGACTTTTACAAGAAATGTCTGAGGCGGTATTACATCCCCGGGAGGTACATATCCGGTTATTTATTAACTCTCTTAGAGATTTTAGGGAATATTTACCACCTGCAAGGAATCCATCTAGTTTCTTCAACCAAAATTCTGAAACGAAAGGGTGGAAATACAATGTTTTCTTTTCTTATAGATGATTTTATTCACTGAGCTTTGTCTGAAATCACGATGTTATAGAAACCAATAATCATCGGAAACTGTAAGGATAACAAGACTCTTTAAATGAAGCCTTAATATATCCCTGTATATTATTGGAACTGTAAAAGATTTCTGCATCTTGTGTAGATCTTACTTTGTTATCAAAATTTACCCACAGATTTAGTGTGCAATTATTCATCATCTTTGTTTATCTTTCTTTTCTTGGGTCTAAATCAAGCGTTTTGTCAAAGAAGGGTCAATTCTATCTTCATTTGCATCAAATCACATTAATACAAAAACTATATATCAGTGTATGGCACTAATAATGTATCAACTACTGACATTAAATTTTTAAATTACCTTGTTACATCTTTTTTAGTGTATCTAGAGTTTTAATGAAAATCTACTGTTTTGCGACTAACATTAAATTTCAACTTGCGTTATTTACTAGAATGAAGAAAATATATTTGTTTACCAAAACAGTTGCAATGAAATAGGAATTTGTCAGAATTTGATTATGTATATTTATGGGCAGCAATTCTTCTTCAGTAAGTGTCTATAACTTGTTGCGATAAATTCAAACAATAAACGGACAACACACAATCCACTCGTTTTAAAATAATATATTCAAAACAAGTCAAACATGTGTATAAAATTTATTTGCATTATGGGATATCACAGTTATATCTAAAACTCTTGTTATGTATAATAATTTATCTTAGACGAGTTTCTGATTCATTATGTTACATATTACGATTTCAAATAGTCTGAAATTGAGTTAAGTTGTAATCTGAATTTAGAAATTTAATTAATTGCCGATATGTATGAAACTTATTATATTTGCGAACAAGATTGATATACACAGTTTTCTTTCTTAATACAAATATATTTTAATACACAAACAATAATATAGTGTATAATAAGGATCTTTACAAATAGTTGTCACAAATAATGGTTTATATACAAAAGGTTTGCAAACAGTATTGAATTTTCTATCTGGTATGAAGCTGAATATTTTATCGACGGATCATAATGAACGAATGCATTTCGAGTTGATATCGGTACAGTTCATTTAATGGCAAGGTACTTTCTTCACTGAGCACACGTGAGTTTTTCACCAACAAAGATATGTAATGTTCTTATATAAATACTAACAAAGCTAAATCACTGAAGTTACACGGTTTTTAATGTTCGAAATCTATAGACATTCTTGGTCAAGTATCTATAATTTCCCGATTGATAAGCGTTAACCACCGTTATAACTTCCAAGACTTATAGTATACTAACTGTAGCAAACCAACAACAATATACCAACATATAGCGATGAATACCTTTTATAATCGTCAAGCAAAGTTCTTGAAAGTTTAATTGGCAACAGTACTGGCAGTTACTAGTATTTACATACACACACAATACATTGTTGATGTTTACACTTGAGAATTTTCTATAATTTTGGTGAACAGGCAGAAATTTTGCAATACACATTTAACAGTGAAAGTTGCATGCATTTCTAAACATATATTTAACGGAAACAAACATCGATATTAAAATAATAAATTCATTACACTCTAAATAAATCTCTTTTCTTGTCAAATTCCACACTGGCTGTTCAATTACTTTAGAATCCAGCTGACAATAATTATTTTTTCTACTCTTATCACAATAGTATCAGTGAATATTTTACTTACGTTACCCATTGGATTACCACAGTTGTATACCGAACTTTATATAAGTGTCTCATTTTCGTCAGAGTCCACACATGTGGGTTCAATTATTTTAGAACACCCATTCATTTCTATTAAAAACTGTGAAACTCATCTTAAAATATTGCTCTTGATGACTAATCTCTCATACTTTGGCTAAGGCCCAAGATGGCCAAGTGGTTAAGGCACTCGACTCGTAATTCAAAGGTTGCGGGTTCGAATTCCCGCCACACTAAACCATGCTCACCCTTTCAGTCGTGGGGGCGTTATAGTGTTACGGTCAATCCCACTATTCACTGGTAAAAGAGTAGTCCAAAAGTTGGCCGTGGGTGGTGATGACTAGCTGTCTTCCCTCTAGTCATACACTACTACATTAGGAACGGCTGGCGCAGATAGCCCTCGTGCAGCTTTGCTCGAGATTCAAAACGAACCAAACCACTTTGGCTAATCTCACGTTTTCACTTTTCTTTCTGATTAACTTTACTTAACTTGCTCATGATTGTCACCTATATATATATATATATATATATTCAACTAAGGCCTGAAATTTTGTAGAGAGTACGTGAGCGATGCTATAATGCAACAATACTCAGTTAAGATAACGAGAAAATATCAAAGATTTGAGTTACGTAATATCAGCAATATTAGTAAAGTCTAGACAATAACGTAATGTCAAACACAACGTACGACTCATACAGTTACATAACAAATATTCGTCATAACTAACTTTTAGAAGAACCAATCTTCCACACTCCTGTCATGAAAATAGAACGATCGTTAAATATTAACTTACAAAATAAGCTAAACAAAAAACTTACAATAAGCAGTCTTTTATATTTAACAGAATCAAAATCAATTACTGAAAAGCAAATGATTTTTTTTATTAAATACAAAATAATACATAAAACTTTAATTAATATAAGTTGTATAATTGACATACAGGGTTTTATTTGCATTCGATTAGTTTCTTTTAATCATGTGTAATTCCACTGATCGATTTTTGAAATAAAAGTATTTCATTTATACCAGCTTGTGCTGGTGCATCATTTATTTTGCTAATTTACGGGGATGGTGGGACAGTGTGCATGTGCCTAATTCATCAGAAACAAACCATTCACGCAGAAATAGATATACAGACACAAGAAAATTCTAATATAGTTGCTGGTAAAAAACCTGTATATTATTTCACTCAATGAAATCCAAGAGATGTCTTATTATTCACTAATAACATAGGCACACGAAAAATATAAATTTACAGTGTAGGAAACAAATGTTATTTAGTATTAATACAGGTACAGAAACATAAGAAACTCGAGCAATACAGTTAGGTTCTTTGGATACAGATTAAGAAATAAAATATGTGGCAATAAAAAAAAACATGTACATACACACATGTGGACGAGTGTCAAATTGTTCAATCTGTCGCATGTAGAAATAATAAAAGGAAACCGACCTAGTGGAGTTAATTATCCACGTTTTGATTAGTGAACAATGAATAAAGTGATAGGCAAAATAAATTGCTTAGATAGCTCTTTTTGCCCCTCTTAGACATTCAGAAAAAACAAACTACATTTGATAAAATAACCTTAAAGTTAATATAGTTTTCCTAACCATCAGCTGGTAAACTTTACAGCCAATAAAACAGCCGAATGATTTGTTTCTAGTCAGTAAATTTATTGCTTTTGTCTTAATGACGAGATTTCACAATACAAATTCCAGTTCAGAAGTTATCTTACCGTTCACCTACAAAAGTCGTAATGCTTTCAAACGAGACCCAAAGCTCTTGCACATTTGAATAATTGACTGTTTTTTAGGGTTATATTTAATGAGTGTAATGAAATATAAAGACACGGATATCGATGCCATGTAAACAGGATATTCAATATTAGTTGGTCTTGAGAACTAACCAATCATAACCAAGAGCTGTTTTGTCAAAGAGGTATGTAAAGTACGTAAAAAATTAAATGAGATAATATTTATAAGAATTGTCAACTAATTTCTAGAAAGATCAAATAAAAAGTAAATTAAGAGTTAAAGGTGGTAGGAAATAGAGAAAAACAATGATGTGGTGCAATATATAATAAATCAAACAAATATCGATGTTTAAGCAACATTAATACTAATAATGTAAAGTAGGTTTGTTTGACCTGCATATTGGAAGTTACATTTTGGACGTTGCATTAAGTAAATAATATTTTTGTAGAGCAACCTATGGATTTAGTGATTTTGAACCGCTTTTCTTTGTCATTATCAGAAAATTTGTCCGTTTCCTGCATGCACGAATTTGCAGGTTTGCCATCGCATGCTATTATTGCAAGGATGACTTCCATTTAGTGTTAACTTAAGGTTGACTTTAGTGTAAACTAAGCGAGAACACAAAATTTTATTTCTTTTGAAAGAAACAAGAAGAACTTCCGTAAAAATGTATTTTAGTCGATCAATTTGAAGGAGGTAAAAATATTTCTTTAGTAGCTGAGATAGCTTTTTAGGTTTGGGTGATAGGTAATGCGTCTCTGGAGAGCTTTTAATTAAATATCAGAATAGAGAATATGTGTGGATTTGATTGATTAACAAGTCTTTCAAAAAATTCTGCAAAAGTCCACATAATAATAATAATGAATCAATACAACAGCGAAATTTGAAATTTTTTTAATGTTTTCATTAAGACGTTTCTTAATCACTGTAAATATTTTGTAACGTACTACATAAATACCGGGGCCCGACATGGCCAAGCGTGTTAAGGCGTTCGACTTGCAATCCGAAGGTCGCGGGTTCGAATCCCGGTCGCACTAAACATGCTCGCCCTTTCAGCCGTGGGAACATTATAATGTTACGGTCAATCCCACTATTCGTTGGTAAAAGAGTAGCCCAAGAGTTGGCGGTGGGTGGTGATGACTAGCTGTCTTCCCTCTCGTCTTACACTGCTAAATTAGGGGCGGCTAGCGCAGATGGCCCTCTTGTAGCTTTGCGCGAAACTCCAAACTTAAATACCGATAGCGCTAATTAGCACATATATATTACAAATTTGATTTCGCACAAATTTAAAAATTATCTAAATCGAAATATATTAGTCTCAGAATATTCAAACAAAGCTTCACTGGAACTGGAAGGGTGGGGTGATTTAACACCCAAACTTCATGTTTTATAACGTGCATAGCTGAATTCTGAAACAAACTTTTAACATCTTCTAAAATACACTTTACATCAAGTATTGTTTACATCCTGAATCAAGCTTCGCAGAGTAATAAAGTAGTTCTTCTTATATTTTGTACTAAAATACTATTTAAATTCTTAATTTCAAAACAGTCTAAAATTAAAATATTCAAGAAGAAAATAGCCGTCATCTGAGTCTATATTACACATCAAGAGAATGATTTTTGTTATTTGTATTTAAACACAAAGCCACATAATGATCTATTTGTGCTCTTCTACCACGGGTATAGAAACCCAGATTATAGCGTTATAAATCCGTAGACATACCGCTGTGTCACTAGGGAGCGACTGATTTTTGAACCACCTAAGTGTCTATTAAATTTGGTTCCAGAAAATGAAGTCATTTATGCCTTATGTGCTTTGAAATATATATGTAAAAACAGCTGGTTTGGGTTGAGAAAATTTTATGCAGAGGACCAAACAACGTTTCGACCTTCACCAATGTTCGCTCCTTTACATAAAAATTTTCTCAACCCAAGCCAGCCGTTCTTACATATATATTTTTCTCTATAAGTGAGTTTTCTCGTCATCACTGATTATTGTTTTGAAATTTATGATTAAAGATTCTATATTTCGAATATTTTTATATAATGAGAAACTCATATTAATTATTTCACTTCCTTTCTACTAGTATTTTTAACTTTTATATATGTATATATATATATACCTTATGCACGGTTTGTTGTTAAGTCCAAAATTACACACATTGAACCATCTCTTCTCTGTCCACCGCCGGTATCGAAACCCAAGTTGTAGTGTTTTAAACCATCAGGCTATCCAACGAGCACAGAGACGAAACTTCCGGATCAGATAATTATATTAAATTTGCGTGCAATTTACGATATACTTCTGATAACCATAAAGTTTTTCTTTCGATAAGTCATTTAATAAAATGACCATTAAGCAACTGAAGTAAAGAAATGAGCTGACAAGCGACGCTGAACGCCTTGACCACGTGGTAAGCTATCGGCTACTGTGAACAGCGAGATCAACACCAAGCTACTAGACGAAACTGACGTATGAGAAAAACCGGCATCGTGAGGACTCCACGGTATCATATCAATCATTCTTTTTTCCCTTCATATCGCTTGCTTTTAACGGTGTACGTCACTGAATGGAAATTACACGGATTCCTTTACAGGCGTCTTGACTCGAGAGATTCTTATAGGAAAAACTTAGTGTTCTTTTTTTCTTGCCTTCAACCGTAAAGAATATGTATTCTATTTATACGCGAGCACATGAATTGTTTGGCTTCCCATTTTCATAGTGAAAATCAACGTGAAAATGAGATGAACTAAGTTATATATATATATATATCTTCTTGTGAATAATGGAAAAATTCAGTTGTCAATAATATGCTTTCAGTTTATCTTCTGTGTTACTGCTTGTGGTTAAAAAATATTACATGACCCAGCATGACCAGGTAGTTAGAGTGTTCGACTCCTACTCTAAGGGTCGAGGGTTCGAGTCCCAGTCACATCAAGCATGCTCGCCCTTTCAACAGTGGAGACGTTATAATTTTACGGTCAATCCCACTCTTCGTTGATAAAAGAGCAGTCCAAGAGTTGGCGGTGGGTGATGGTGACTAGCTGCCTTCCTTCTAGTCCTACACTTCTAAATTAGGGACGTTTAACGCAGATAGCCCTCGGATATCTTTGCGCAAAAATAAACAGTAAGATAATATTTCCGTAAAATACATTTATTTTAATATTTAGAAAAAAAACGAACTTATTACAAAGCTACTTCAAATTGAACCAAGAGTCTAGTTTAGGTCCGCCTGCAAATCTATCCTAATATTTAGTTTCTACTTATTCGCCTTCCTGCCTACGTGATCAACCAAACTTAGCGTTTCCACTCTTCATTTCTCTCAGACTAGTTGACATGGGAGACCTGGGTTAATGGGATAGTTTTCTCTTTTGAAATTAATATTTGCAACAACAAAAAAATACATTTTTGTGCTGTTATTAACAGGATAGAAAGGAATACTAGCAGTTTTGTTCTCGGGGGCTATTGACTGTTATGCCCTTGTATCATGACTTCCTTTAGATGAGCCTGCTTGCCTATATGATTAATCTAATATGTAGTTTACACTTGACATTAGTCTAAACAAGTCGTTAAACCTATAGTTTCCACTCTACATTTGCCTGCATGATTAACCTAACCTTCAATTTCCTGTGTGCCAATGCTGGTATGTTTGTGCCTGCATGATTAACCATAATTTCCCAAAGACTACCTGGAGAGGTCACCTGTTTTAACCACTCGCATTAATATAAAGTAGTGTATTGTCTTTCAGTCAGTCAGTAGATATACTAAATTGACATCACATAAGGGAGTTCAACGTTGTAATCTGTACTGTCGTGACGCAGATAAAACGCGTGCATGCCAAGAATCACGAGACGAATTGTGCACTCTGCAGACTATAACACAGCAAAACATATAAAATTGAAAAAAATGTTACTCTTAATTTTCGTTCGATTTACTTTTGAAACAGAACTCTAATTCCGGAGATCCTGAAGTATTTCATCAAGTTTATAGCGTCCACTTTTAATTTGTCTGAGGGATTCTTACAAACTGACGAACGCTTTGTATATCTTAAATAGCGGTAACTCAGATGTTCACTACGTGACAAAAGTACTCTTATCATAATTAATACACTAGTGATATCTGTATAAGTGATATTTTTAATCTGTGACCTGAAAGTCACAGTTCTGAGCACACAAAATGCATAGGATATAAATATATGAAACAGTGGATCCTAATGTACTATACAATCACATTTGTTTAGCACCTGCACCTACCATCCTTGTAGACACACGTACTGTGGCAGTCTAAATAAGGTCATTTATGACATACTTTTAGGGTCATTTTTAACCTTTCCATTCTTAGTTCAAAAATATTCACAATTATTTTACATTTCATATAGTTTGTAGATGCAAGTTTTAAATTTGTCCATTTTAAATGAGTACCTCGAGATCGTTATAGTTTCGAAGTAGGTGACAAATTTAGGGTATCTCAGTGTTTTTATTGGTTAGTTTGGTCACAGTAACTTGGAAGTTGGCTTTCCTGGGTTGTTGGATCAACGTTGGAAAGGAAATATAGGATGATAATTTTATAACAACTTTGTTAGGACAGGTGGAAACGACGCCTGGTGTACACAGTTTTTATATATCTTTGGTTAATTTCTCAATCAAGTTTAAGAGTAGCAGAGTTTTTCAGCTTTCAGTGAGGCCTTAGTTAAGAAAGAGTGAAGAAAGTTACACATGTGTGCTGTACATCATGATTCACGTCTGTCACTGTTATGTGTGCGTTTTTAGGTTGTTTTAAAACCTCGTATCTTTTAAATCATTACGAGAAATATTGTAAGTAGTAAAGACTTCAGCTGACATCATCATAGTTCGGAAGGATACTGCTGGATTTTACTAATAAAACATGTTTCATTGTTTCCTGTAAATATTTACACCCGTGTAATGTAAATTTGATAATTTCATGTTTTTCCCTCAAAAACTGTCTAAATCTCTTACGTACAACATTAGACTGCTGAATTGAAAAGATGTTGAGAAATTACTTTTAACAGTGTTTTTCTACTCACACAGTATTTACAATGTATTAAAAGGATCAAAATAATTCTCTAAAATGTTTTCAATAATCTAAGTTTACAATGTTGACAATACTTATTTTCACAGGTTACCTTTACAGGTTTCTTAGAGAAACCCTATGAAGACTTAAGTCATTTTAAATGCTTTTGGTGCATAAAGTAAGAAAATTCACATTATAATATCAACCATAAAGATCAAAACAGTATAAAAATTTATGTTGCACAATGAAGTTAACGTGTTGTCATCAAATACCCCAACTTCAACTATAGCACTGACGAAACTAATAGAGTGTAAAAACAAGGTTTCCCTGTAATTTTCCGTCGAGTCATAACAACATCTTTTTTCCAAGTTGTATCAAAACCACTTAGTGTTGTCATCCTATCTTTCTTGTTTTTATATGGAGGAAGAACCACTAAATTATTACATCACACAGATAACTTAACATAAACAGCGTATCAGAGCTATGTTGAAAACTAATACTGCTCGTTAAAGGTACTGCACCATCCTTTATATGACACCTAATACACTGATTTTTGAATCCGAATTGTTTTGAGTGACATAAATTGTGAAGGTAATATCATAAGAAAAAAGATGAGCTGATCTGTATCTTGTCCTTATCGAGCTGTATAGCTGGTGACTCCGACAACTCACCCCTTATCCATAAAGCAGACCAATTTCTATAGCTTATCTGTATCTTGTCCTTATCGAGCTGTATAGCTGGTGACTCCGACACAACTCACCCCTTATCCATAAAGCAGACCAATTTCTATAGCTTATCTGTATCTTGTCCTTATCGAGCTGTATAGCTGGTGACTCCGACAACTCACCCCTTATCCATAAAGCAGACCAATTTCTATAGCTTATCTGTATCTTGTCCTTATCGAGCTGTATAGCTGGTGACTCCGACAACTCACCCCTTATCCATAAAGCAGACCAATTTCTATTTCCACCTATTGTGCTTTATATCGGATGCTCCACAAAGAATGCTTGTATAGAAAGCTTCAACATTACGTGTGCTCTCGTGCGAACAAAAAACCAACACTGATCGATTTGTTTACTGTCGATGTGATTAGAAGTTTACAGTGATTGACATGATAATTACTTTTAGTCCATTTTCTTAAAGTGCTTTTCAAACGTCAAATAAATAAGAATGAATAAAAATGGCTATAAAAGCTCATGTACAAGAGCTTGTCTACGGGGCTCACAATGGTAACATGAAAAGCTCACGACTTGTGGTCGATTTTTGTTTGAGTTCATTTTTGCAGACCAAACTTGACACAACTTTTTGATGAACAAGAGCCTCAAACCTATTGATTCACACATGCTTCTAAAATTTAAATTCGGTAAGCTTTAATTTTGTTTCACTTAAATTATTCAAGCATACTATTTCAGCTTCCCAAACATCATAAGCTTACGAACGAAACAAACATATATTTGAAAAGTTTTTATTCAATCACATAAAAACTGTGTTTTAAACATAACATATTCTTATTCAAAATACGTTAGTGGAAGATCCAGTGAAAAACCAAAAGACAAGCATCATACAGCAGGAGTTCAAGTCTCATTTGACAAGACTAAAGTATATTATTAGTTTTTCTTTGAGTGTTTGAGTATCTTACCGACAGCAAAGTTTGTTATTATACAGTATTTTGACAGCAGCAATGTGTGTCATTTTAAGAACGAAGCATATCAAAAATTTTAAAAAGAACCGCATGAAAAATCATTTTCGTAAAACAAATCCAATATACTAGTTTTGCGAGAAACAGTAACAATTAAAACACCTTATATTACAAGTCATATTCAAAAAAGACGAGGTGTTATTTTTCAGATTATAACACATTTATGTTTTTTTTCTATAGAAACAAAACGTTTTGGCACACAATATGTTAACTTTTTCCTTTTGTGTCGAACTGCATTTATTTTCGATATCGTTTGTCCAAAAATATTTGTAAATTTAATGTTTAGTCAGTAATGAAAGTTAAACTAAGAGCTGTTTCTACTGATGTCAAATGTTAATTTTTGAATCAGTTGTTGAGAGAAATATCTAACATTAGAAATAAATACAGCCTGGTTATATAAAACAGTTGTTGGTACGTACACTAATTTAAGCCAATCAGCAACTCTAATTTTAATGTGTACTTAAACAACAATATCGGTGGTTTATATGTAACTCATAAACAATGTAAGTAAATGTGTAGAATGAATTTATTTGGTTACATTGTTAAAATTATACTTCTCGTAATTCCAATAAAAATCTAAATTGTTTTGTAAGAGACGGTGTTTAGAATTACACCAGTTAAAACTCGTGGAATTCTCAGACTACCTGACGATAAACACACGAAATTCTCAGACCATTTAACGATAAACACCAGGAATTATCAGACTACATAACGATAAACATCTTAGATTATTACTGAATATTTATGTTATATTTTAAGTACCCATCGAAATGGAAAATAAAATCTAAATATCTATTGAACGTAATGTTCTAAATACTTATAAAAATAGATTTTAATAATATATACCAGGCAAAGTAGGCTAAGAATCTATAAAAGAGGGTTCTAAACATCCATCAAAACATAGTGTTCTAGATATATATAAAACTTAGTTTTTAAGTATCTATTAAACATAATATTCTGAGAATCTATCAGATATGATACTTAAGCTATGTCTATAGGATGGTAGTAATTTGTTAATAAAAAAACACTTGAACGCAGCTTAACCTTGTTTTCAATCATTTCTAAATATCCTGAAATCAGAAATGTTAAGGTGATCGTGGGACATGAAAAAATTATGAAGAGGGTACAAAAAGTTTAAATATTAAAATAATTCTAAGTTTGCATTATACGTAACAAAACATGAAATTTAGCATCTCATGTTTTAACCCTTAGCACCAAGGTTCTCTATGGTTGTTCACGACTGGTATTAGTAGTACATATTCTGAATCGTGAAAGGTTATGATAATGATGGTGACTGTACAAGAACTGTTGCAGAAATTTTCATAATTTATATATGTTTTTTACAACATTACAGGTTTAGCGATAGTAAAATGTAATAAAAATATAGTTTTACTGATTATATGAAAACCAGAGGAGGCAGAAGATAGAAGAAATCAATATAAGATTATATGTACTTACTCATTGGTCATGAAACCAACGACGCTTTCACAGATGGTTAATTATGACTGCATGATCTGCTAGACAAACATCTGTTGGTGGTTAGAAAGTATCAGAAGTTCGGGATCTTCTCCTTAGCACAGATCTGGCAAGTGTAGACAGACAGGCAGGCTGAGAAAGTTCGCGTCGAACGCCAACCACTACAACTCACAAACAGTCTAAGCTCTGAACTGCCTAAGTCAAGCTGGTTGTTTCTAACGCTACTGAAAACCATGCCGGAAGAGGGAGCTAGTGACTAGTAAAACAATCAGATAATACAGCTTAGTCGAAGAGTATCATATGAAGAAATTAGAATCTGTTTATGTTAAAAATGGCTGACATTGCTTGATTTTGTTACATTAGCATGGAAAGGATTTAAATAAATGTTAATTCAGTTAAAATGGTTAAATGAAAATAATGTAATGAAGTTCATTTATCTCATTTGTTAGATTATAAAGGGATTCATTTTGGCGAGTCATATTATTACTAAAATGTGCATATTAGTGCACGGTAATTCAGCACCATGTTCATACAAATGTCATTACTAAAATGTTGCCCTCCTTCTAGTAGCACAGCAGTATGTCTACGGATTCACATTGTTAGAAACCGGGTTTCGATACCCGTTATGGGCAGAGCATAGATAGCCCATTGTCTAGCTTTGTGTTTTATTTCAAACAAATAAACAAACTAAAATGTTTTTGTGTTAATGTCATAAACCTCAATGAGGAATTTATATCAACGTGTATTGTACTTACGTATATTGTTTTAGAAGGTTCTAGAACTCGGTCACTGATAACGCGTATGAGTTTAAATATTAAAAGGATAGCAAATTCCTGAGTGACGCAATGAAATGACCAAATAATTTTATAATAGTTTTCGATTAATTGTTAACAGAAGTTATCTCCATTAAGTTTTCTTTACCGTTCATAATACTATATGTACATTTTACACTAAACACAGAACTTTATTTAGAGCTTTATTTCTGATGATATGAACTGGCCAAAGAACGCCATATAATACTAGTTTTTTCATAACTGTAAATTAGTAGAGCGTTTATTCAGTCAGGAATAAGAAAAGTAACATGGCCAAAACACGAAGATAACGAGCATGGGAAGAAAGAGAGCTTCGAATTACATCAAAATTTAGCATTTAGCACTACTGATATAAGCAAGTATATATATATATATATGCATTTTTCTCTTACAATAGTTCCCTGCTGGGACAGCGATGAGTCTACGAATTTAAAATGCTAAAATCAGGGATCCGATTCCCTTCGGTGGACACAGCAGATATCCCAAAGTGGTTTTGCTGTCAGAAAAATACACACACTTAAAATAAATTATTCACAGAAACACTTAAACTTTGATCCGTCAGTTCAGATTCGAATCTGGATTACGATGAGTGGTAGGCAATTGTTCCTTCTCCCGTTACTGTAAAGATACTGTCAGTGTGAAAGGCACATCGAATTTCAGAGAAAAGTGTCAAAACACTTTTACGCTATTGAGAATAATGAAAGATAGCCGTTTTGTGTACTAGAAGCTATGATAGTTTTTATCAAGATAAAATTTGGTTAGCCAAGATCTAATTAACAAAAATGCTCACTTCTATAGAGAATCAGTTGTTTAATAGAATTCAGTAATAAAACCTTTCTAAACGGTACCCGATCGAAGATTTACTTTGTTCTCTTTTTACTCCTTTGTTATCAGAATATGAATAATCAATATTTGTATAAGCCAGAGTTGTGAATATTAAACCATTACGAATGTTTTTTATTTACGTTTCGTACTTTCTAGTTTTAAAGAATATTTGTTTTGACGTTTTATAACCCTGTTTTTAGCACTTTATGTGATACTTTAGGCTCATCTGGTTTGCATAATTGATCTGTTTGGAATTTCGCGCAAAGCGACAAAAGAGCTATCTGCGCTAGCTGTCGCTAATTTAGCAGTGTAAGACTAGAGGAAAGGCAGTTAGTCATCACCACCCACCGCCAACTCTTGGGCTACTCTTTTACCAACGAATAGTGGGATTGACCGTAATATTATAACGTCCCCACGGTTGAAAGGGCGAGCATGCTTGGTGGTGACTGGGACTCGAACCCTCGACCCTCGGATTACGAGTCGAATGCCTTAACTACTTCGCCATACCGAGCCGCCTAACCTAATAGATGTTAAAAATTAAAACTGAGATATTGTGTATCATGAAAATGCTGCAGCTAATAGCATTTCACTTCTCAATATTTAGAAGGTTCTTTTTCACATTTTCTAGTTTGTTAATGATTTTTTAAAATCATAACATGCAACTTGAAGATTAATTTTCGATTTAATAAAAGTATTTATAATTCAGAGAAAGAGAACATGAACGGAAGATAATACAGTGAAAATAATGTAAAACTGGATATTATAATTGCCATGAACTAGTGCTTCAGTTTACAAAGAAAAAAGAAAAACATTGATTTCTGATCATAAACTAAATCAATTTGATTGTCATCACGACTGAAAGTCATATTAACAGCACATGTAATAATTTCTTTCCCTTACAATAGTTCCCTGCTGGGACAGCGGTAAGTCTACGGATTTAAAATGCTAAAATCAGGGATCCGATTACTTTCGGTAGACACAGCAGATATCCTAAGGTGGTTTTGCTATCAGAAAACACAGACTCTTAAAATAAATTATTCACAAAAACACTTAAACATTGATCCGTCAGTTCAGATTCGAATCTGGATTATGATGAGTGATAGGTAATTGTTCCTTCTCCCGTTACTGTAAAGATACTGTCAGTGTGAAAAGCACATCAAATTTCAGAGAAAAGTGTCAAAACACTTTTACGCTATTGAGAATAACGAAAGAAATAACAAAATCGTTCCTCAACTCATTTTGCTGAAGTGTATTATGTGATATATTATCGACTTCTATTTTTCTGAACAAGTTTCGATCTTGTGCTGATTATGTGATGCAAGTAACAACGTTTTTATTTATCACTGCCTCTTTGTATTACAAGATTCCTGTTCAATTTCGTACTTTCTCAAAGCATCATTTCGGGTGTACGTGAGGTAATATAGCCAATCTCCATATAAAACACAAACTGTAAGTTAGTTTTGTTATTTACTGAAGGGGCTTGGATACGATCTTATCATTGTATATCTTAATATCTAAACGTTTGAACGCCTTTATTTCAGTACACAGACTAATAACTATTAAACGTTGTATTTTCTTAAGTAATATATTTTCTCTTTTCTTTCCCATTTTTTTTGGTAATACCTGAAAATAGAGTTTTTATCATACGTAAGATTATTTCAGTTGTAGTCTTCCTGCCTATTACATTACAGAAAACACAAATCAATGTAATTTTAAAAAGAGTGAAATAATGTTATATGAACTAGACAAATATAAGATGATGCAAACAAATAAACTACTTGATCGCCCAGGTTTATTAAGATAAGAACATCGGATATTAGAATTTAAAGAAAAAATGTTTCCCAAAACCATAACCTGATAAATGGTACATGTTAAATTGCAACATGGTAGCTCGAGAAATACATACCCTCTGAAAGATTGCTATTAGAATTCAGTAACCACATGTTAATTATGATGCGAAAATGCGTCAACTACGTAACTGTATCCAGTTTACAATACATTTTATAAACGGAAAACACTGAATATTTGTTTGTTTTGCTCAAAACTACTGAATGTAATTTTTATAAAGAACAAACATTGAAATATTTAGTGTTCTTTTTTGTTGCTTAAGAACTACTAAATGTGCCTAAATGCGTACCATATTCATTATTGGAAACTCTAATTTGTTGTACAAAGTACAAATTCACAAACACATATTGAAGCTAAATACCTGCTGAAAGCTCCAGTGAAAAGTGTATGGTAAAAAATAAAGGTTTCAAGAGATGCGAAAATTGTAGCATTTCTTCCTCTTCCTGGAACCGGATACATATATAAAACTATTCTTGCAAAGTACTTTATTTCTCAACTAGAAATATAAAACTGATAATCGGTATCAAGAATAAAATAACATGAGAAAAAGAAGGTTTGAACAAGCTATGAGTTTCATGTTCAACCCGCTCTATTAATAGTAGGCTTAATCTAGTTTATAAAGAAGATAAAATGATATAGTATTACCAACAGTAATTAAATGTGAATGTCTCAGTTCTCTGTGGTGTTATATCAACAGTAATTAAATGTGAATGTATCAGTTCTCTGTGGTGTTATATCAACAGTAATTAAATGTGAATGTCTCAGTTCTCTGTGGTGTTATATCTGAGGTGACGAGCACTTTCATCAGCGGAAAAAAAAAAACGGATGAAACTAAATATAACAGGAAATATTATATAACAACAATTCTTGCCATAGATTTCTGCACATTAATAAAAGTAAATTTGTTGTACAAGTTTTGGGAAATAACCACAGATATTTAACTTTTTCTGTGACATGAGGAACGCAAGTTAAAATATTTAATTGTTGGTCTAATCAAAAATAGAATAGTTAGCGAAATTTTCGAAGTTAATGTTTAATAAAGCGGATAAAAGTTAACACGAAACGCGTTTATGAAAATGTATTATTGTTTTATTTTAAAGCAGTGTCAGTGTGTGTGTGTTTTCTTACAGCAAAGCCACATCGAGCAATATGCTGAGAAAACTGTTAGAATAGCTCAATAATCGTGAATCAGGAATTAATTTTGTAATTAGGTTTAGGTTGTGTGTATCATTTTTCATGCGTAGACAACTGAAAAATTAATTTTATAATATTTCAATTGTCCGACTCATGTTGTCTATGAATATAGTAGCCAAGAACTGAAAATTATAGTATATTTGTTTTCATAAACTTGAAAAGTATAAAATATCCATTTCTAAATTCATTATACATTTCGATATTTATTAAATAGAATGAAAAAAGTATAATTCTTTCAGTTACAAACATAACACCTTTGAGTATACTTCAGAATGGTTTGAGAACTGTTGTTGTTTGAATTGTTGATTATGTCTTTCCTTCTCTATATATACATGCTCTTATTTACTTTGCTTGTATATTTGTACTTACAGATACGTAGACAATGGTTTGCCCTAACATTTGCACTGTCTTTCTATGATAAATCTATTTTCATACAAAAAAATTTAAGTTTAGTTATTACTGAAGTTGTTTGAATTAGTTAAGAATCCAAAGTCAGGCTAGAATATAAAGTAAATTTATAAGTAACACCTTAAAACTGTTGTCAGCATTTATAAGATTATGACATGAATGTATGTAAAGAATCACATACGTTTCTAAAAAAAACACTTTTATGTTAATTCAGTATTTAAGAAGTTTATTACTTTTCGTGTGTGTTTTTGTAATCAGAAATATGTTTATATTTCGAGCTTTAGATAGCTGTCATTCCTGTATCTGAAAGTTAGCTGAGCTTCAGTAATGCTTGTCTCAGAAACCTGAATTTTGGTTTGCTTGGTTTAAATTCAGAATTCTGTTCACATGAAAGTATATGAAACGATCATCGTAAAATTATAAAAAGACATTATTGTCAGAAAAAGTCAGAAAATATGTTTTTTATTTGTTATAAATTTTAGTGGTGATATATACTGTTAATCTGTTGAAATACGCGTTTCTGTAAATCTTAAGGAGTTTCATTTCCTTTCTTCCATTTTGGCGTTTTGATGTTGTGAGATACCGAATGTTTGAATAAATACCTTTCTTAGACCAAAGTTTTGTATGTTGTATTTTATTTTCCATAGAAAATCGAAATTTCGCCTTTACTACCTTTAGTTAAATGTACATTTTTACGAAGGATGAAAGTTATAAGATATATTTCAGTAACATTAACTAATAAAGACATATTTAACAGCTTTTCTCTCACCCTTTACAATCCTAGTAAAAGCCAGAAACATCCTGTTTAAAACTTTGTTTTAATATTGTACTCTTTTGTATTCGGACAAAAGAAATAAATATGCGCGAGATATTAGATATAACATATAAACTGCAATAATATAAGTATATTTATTGGTTACAGAACTTAACTTAGCAGTATACGATAAAACAAATCCGAAAAGTTAAGCGATGGGGATACTAAAATTTAGGTTTTGTTAGTACGTTTGGTCGCGCTCACAAGATCACTCGAATCATATTACATGGCATGTTCACAATGGAAGCTGTGATTACACATGATAGCGCACATTAGACACCATATATATATTTGTTAGCTTTGCTACATTACGTTAATGAATCAGTTGGATACTCTCCTTTCGCATTGTTTTCTGCCGTAATGCCAAAGTCTGGCAAGACTAATTGATTTAAATTTAATCGTAAATCATTTTCTTGAACTAATGGTGATCTTGTTGTCTGTCATTAAGTTAACAACTGAAACTTGAAATTACGAAATTTAGTTAACCCTAAACTAGTAAAGTAAATTGTAAATATTTAATAACACATACAAGCTTTCATGGTATATAACCGCAAAAATATGTATAAACACTCAAGCTAAATGTATTACCGAAATAAATATAACATTGTAAAGGTAAATATTAATCAAGTATTTTAATAACTACCATTTTCTACATAGTAGCAAACGAAAGAGGTTGCTAATGCATAATGGTATGTCATTGCTTATTGTCTTTTAACTTTTATAAATCAGGCAGTATACAGAAAAATAAGAAAACAATAACAAGTATCATGGAAATCTAGAAATATTCAGGTAATCCATGACTTTTTGTATAATTTGAGAATTTTTATTTATTTTTGTAGGAAGCGCTTGTTTTTTTCCCACACTCCAAGCTGCAGGTGCATTATAAGTGTGACAGTTAATCCCTTAGGTTGGATAATGACTGATCAAGTTATATTGACTGGCTTTCTTTCCTCTAGAAATGATCACACAGAAACCACTTACAACACGAAATAAACCAATACATAGAGGCATTTCATAGTTTTCGTTGTGTGGACTTCTTATAATTAGACACATATTCTGTTCACTTGAGACGCAGAAAATTTGATACAAGATAATTATTGTCTGAAAACTCAAAATATACAGCTTATTAATTAGAATTACCTAGATGTTTTACTGTGTTTTTGGTCCCGATTTTTTTCTTCACTGTTCATTCCATATAATTACAAAACAATTAAGTTTACAAGAAACATAAATGTTAATATCTTCTTGCGTATATGATCGACTTTAGTATCATTTTTCAACTGCTAAAACTAAACGCGACAGGCCTTATAAAGTTAAAAGTAAAACAGTGTGTACGATTACTGTACATCATTAAGAACTCCAATGATTTATTAGTATCCAGTAGGAGTTCTTCCTGAGGGAAAAATAAGATGTTTTCCTGCAATTTATCCAGAAGCTAACTACCATTAACTAGTGACTTTTTTAATTTAATAAGTGATTTTTGCTTGAAGAGAATCAACTTTCTACACTGTGCCATGGAGTATACATATCTGTTGATTTATCTACTACATTTTTGACGTGTAAATGAGCATTACATTTAAGAAACAACTGCAAATATTATAATTTACTTTAAACTATGGTTACAGATTGCGCATGCTAACATTTAGTTTGTACTAGAAAATTAACGTTAATGATTAAGAGGGGAAATACGTAAAAAAATTGTAACAGCTTAAAAATAGAGTAATAAGTGAATAGATGAAGGTTTGGTCCCTTTCTCGCTTATTTTCTTTCGCTTTTAATAATCTGACCATACTTTTAAATAGCCAGAACATTTTTTCTACAAATAGTGAATATTAGAGGAAATAGATAAAACAGATTTTTGTTGGTGAGATAACATAAGCTGCTATGACAGTCTGTTTGTTTCATTGTTGTTGTTTTATAATTAAGCACAAAGCTGCACAATGCACTATCTGTGATCTGCCTACCACGGGTATCGAAACCCAATTTTTAGCGTTGTATGTCTGCAGGCATACCGCTGTGCCACTGGGGGACCTGTTTGGTTGAGCTTCTTTCTCTTGTTTTAGGTCCGGCATGGCCAGATGGTTCGGACTCTCGACTCACAATCAGATGTTTGCGGGTTCATATCCTCGTCAAACCAAACATTCTTATCCTTTCAGTCATGGGAATGATGTAATGTGACGATCAATCCCACTACTTGTTGGTAAAGAAAGTAGCCCAAGAGTTGGTGGTGGGTGGTAATGACTATCTGCCTTCTCTCTAGTCTTACACTGCTAAATTAGGGACGAGTACCGCAGATAGCGCTCGTGTAGCTTTACATGAAATTTAAGAAACAAACAATCTTCTGTTCTACCTGGCCCGACATGACCAAGCGTATTTAGGCGTGCGACTTGTAATCTGAGGGTCGCGGGATCGAATCCCAGTCGCACCAAACATGCTCGCCCTTTCAGCTCGTAGGTACGTTATATGTATCGGTCAATCCCACTATTCGTTGGTAAAAGAGTAGTCCAAGAGTTGGTGGTGGGTGGGGGTGACTATCTCCCTTCCCTCTAGTTTTACACTGCTAAATTAGGGACGGCTAGAGCAGATAGCCTTCGGGTAGCTTTGCGCGTAATTCAAAACAAGCAAACAAACTGTTCTACCTTGCCTGTAAATAATTAATGAAGCAAAACGCGGGGTTAATGATTTTTTTCAGTCTCAATAGTTATTTTTTGGATTAATTAAAACGTTCTAACTCCTTTCTGAACCATTGTACACACCATACTTACCTGTCAGAATTTCTCTTTGACTTTTTGATTCATCTGTTGTACACCTGGTAAAATCTGCTTATGCACTAATTATATAAAACAAACTCTCCAAGTTTGCTGGGTAATCAGGTCCGAAAATTAAACAAGAAAAAGTTACTGATGTTTGCCTCTTTTCTACTTTTTTGTGTGACGACGACAGATTAATGTAATTCCAGGTCACGTTTGATTTTGTGTTTTAACATTAGGTCTTCCTCGCCAAGTCCATTTGAAACAAACAACAGTTGCACATGTTCCGTTTGATAGGGTTTAGGTACCAAAAGCAAAAACAAATACAATAAAAAAACTGTATTAAATCTACTCCAAAACAGAAAACTAGAAGTGTTGAAGAAACTCAATGAGGGCAATTTTTCATAATATATTACATACAACTAAAGTTTTATTAGTTTTAAGGTGAATAACAGAAGCTGCTTTCAATAGACACACAGTTTTTATTGTACTCCAGCTACAAATTTTAATGCTACCTTATTATTTTGAAGTTGCTAAGTTCTAATTTATTTTATTACTTAAAAAATACAAATTTCTCTTAAACATTACATAAGAATTTGGTTTGATTTAACGAGACGGAACTATTGAAATTGGTTTGGCTTGATTTGAATTTTACGCAAAGATACATGAGGACTAACTGCGCTAACTGTCCCTAATTTAGCAGCATACGCTTAGAGGGAAGGCAGCTAGTCATCACCACCCACCGTCAACTTTTGGCTACTATTTTACCAGCTAATAGCGACATTGGTCGGATGATTACAACACCTCTACGGCTGAAAGAGCGAACATATATGGTGGGACGGGGATTCCAATACGCGATCTCATATTGCGATTCGAATGCCCCAGCTGTTGAAATATCGATTATAAGTCTTACCGTTTGCTAATATAACTGTAATTTTCCATCTTTCATTATTTACAGAAAGATTTGCCTTATAGAAAAATATTATTTACATAACACTTACATACTGGCTCATACATTTTTAAAAATACAAAAAAATATGCAAAAATGCATAAGAAAGGATAAAAATAATTACACTTCAATTATTTTCGTGGAAACTTACATTAAACTTTTATACTACTTTTATAAACACTCATAGACAAAAAAAAACGAGTTTAATAGCTTATATAAACACAAAACACAAGTTAAAAAGCTTCGTAAAAGATAATCTTACTTCTCTGAATTTTGAGCGTTTGCTTTGATTTCTATAGAGGTATCGCAAAAATCAGTAACATTGAACATGATAAATAGATGGATCGTCTCTCCTTAATTATTTCCTTACACAGGAGAGGAATACAACTAAGAGTGCGTAACAACGGTCAAGAAAAATATAGGAACGAGTAAAAACTAGACTGAGAGAACTCAAAATGTAGAGTTATTGATGCATTTACCACCAACAAATAAATATTTTAACGTAACATTTATATCATAATTTTAAACTCGTTTAATAAAGACACGTTTATAAGATGAAATATTTTTGCTCGTAGTAAATAATAAATCGATATCACGACTACAAGAAACATCCAGTGTATTCGTCAGACTAGTTTGGTTGATTAGAAATACTTATACGTTGCTACACTTCTTTGAACACAGATTCTAGGCTATTATGTACATATATAAACATATATGCTTTCAATTTTGTTTTCTTTTTTAATCTGTTTCAAAACTATCAAACTATTTTTTTTTGGCTATGGACATTTACACATAAAAACGGTTATTTTTAAATATTTTCCTTCCATAGAATCATTATAAAACATGGTAATTTGCAAATGTATCTCAATCATGGAGTACTACAGTCTAATTAAAAATTTAAGACATCTATAAATGCTCTTGTGTATAACATAGGGCATTAAACTAGAATACAAATAACGTTAAAATTTTAATTTAGAAATCACAAAGTTTTGGAATCTGAAACATTACCTAATTAAAGTGCTAAATCACTAAATGCTTGTTAAAAACTTCTATAAACTGTTGTTGTTGTCATGGTTCGTTATGCTTTATCCATTTTCTAATTTACTATCGTATGATGTCCATTCAAAGGGTGATAATGAGATTAAATGTTATGATATTACTATAAATATTGTGATGCTGAACTGTGTCTTAAATGTTAGTGTATTAATACAATTTTAGTAAGGACTAAATGTGTTGTAAATGTTAATATATTAAAATAAATATAGATTGTTTGTTTTGAATTAAGCACAAAGCTACACAAGGGCTATCTGTGCTCTGCCCACCACGGATATCGAAACCCGGTTTTTAGTGTGTAAGTCCTCAGACATACCACTGTGCCACTGGGGGGCATAAATATAGAAAGAAAAACTGTGCCTTAAATGTTACTGTATTAATACGATCTTAGTAAGGACGAAATGTGCTTTAAATGTTATGATATTAATATCAAGATAGTAAAAATATAATCTGACTTAAATGGACACTATGACGACTTATTAATCTACATTTCAAGAACTCTTTCATCAACTTCTCTTTTATGCTGAAATGTAGGATTTTTTGTTCGATAACCTGCGTCCAGATGGTTGATTTCAAAAGTTACAAGCTATTTCTTAACGTATTAGAACAAGTATGAAACTACTTCTTTGAAATTTTTCTTGTCATCGAGAACTGAATATCTACCGATCTCCTCTTGTCGTTTACCATAAGTTATGTTTGTAATATTTTAAACCCTAGTTCATAAATCAGTCTTCTATATGTATTAAAGTAATTGGGAGTCAAATGTGCATATGCCTCACTTAACGCAGACTGCAGGGGCCCTGTTGAACTTTCATGCTGAGCCATCAAATTGTTGTTAGATCCAAGAGAATAAATTTATGACATGTGATGAAAAACGAGTCGATGTGAATAGATTTGTGAACAAAAAGCTCATAAATCATAATCTGGAAACAATTCATCTTATATTAATAGCATACAGTTTTACAACAATATTTTGTATTTAGTTAAACAAATCGAACTAAAATATTGAAAATGTTTATGATTTTGAAATAATTTAAATGGTATAGTAAGTGTCTGTATTATATAGCACTTCAAGGAACAAGTAACTGGTAATTTCAATTAACAATAGCTTAGTTATTACAAGTGAAAAACGATCGTTTGAAAATAAAATCAAAGGTACTAGACTGCAAAAGTACCCGTCCCCAGTGATGGGGAAGTTTGAAGTTAGTCTATGAATTTAAATTATTTCACAGATTTTAAAAAGGTTAATTGTGTTTCACTCCTGGTTTCACTCAGAGTCTAAGCTCTGAGCTACTTATACCGCCCACCACAAAAAGTAATTCTTAAGTGTTTCAATCATGCTAAGAGCCGCTCAAGAATAACATACGTAAAGTTATGTTTTTGTTATTTCAGTTACGTCACATATCAAAATGTGAATAATAATATGGATAATCCCTAACAGCTTAGTATACAATATCCTGCTTGAGAAATAAAATTTGCCATCGACATTACTTATGTCTTTTCTCCTGTCATTTCAAAAGTGAATGTTGAGCTTTGTCTACGTGCCCAGCTTTTCAAACAAGAGAAAGACACTCGCTGAGCCAGACACCACGGTTTGCAATATATATTACATAGTGTGATCCGAATATCTGTCATTTTGTATGCGCTTTTGAATAAAAAATTTGGTAACGGTAGAACGCCTTGATTAACTGATGATATTTTACGTCTTCCAGTAGATCAGCAGTAATTTTATGGACTAAAATCCAAAGTTTGATTCCCTGTGATAAACTGAGTGACGGAAGTTTGTAGTATAATTTTGCACTAAATCAAACAATTTTAGTGTATAGTTACCATGAATAGCAAGGTTTATCTGATTATACTGTTGCTTGCTTAGAATAGAATGTTGATAATATAATAGGTGTTCTTGACCATTTCTACAACGAAAGGAAAGGGGTACAATATGCCTCCAATTAAAAACCAATAAATTCTCAGTATAACTGAGTTATGATGAGCGTGTAAGTCATTCAATGAGGGTAATCTGATTTATTCATCCTTCTCTATGGCTCAGGAATTTTAACGTTAGAAATCCGTAGCTTTGTGTTTATTAATAAACAAACTTCGTTTCATCAAGGAATGTGTCAATGTAACAGATTTAACATTACGTATTTATTAAAATATATATTTTTGTTTCAATTTAATATATGTTTTGAAAAGCATGCTAAGTATATAATGTGGAAGACCCACCTATTATCTAAATATATAAAATATTTTCAAGTGTGAAAATCAATAATTTACGTTTTACATTGTTGATAACAAAATTTTCAAAAATTTCATTGAAAGTTTATAAATTGACATTCGAAAAAATAGCTTTCAGAATATTGATGGTTTGCTACATTCCGAAGTTAATTCATTGACGTTGAACGGTTTGTAATGTTTGAAATCTAAAAACGTTACAGGCCAAATATCAGCAGTTTCCCGATTAATAAGCGTTTATCACAGTCATAACAACTGATATTGTTACACTTCGATTAATCGCTAGACTCACGCCGTTTACAAGCTGATTTTTCTCTGATGAAGATATTAAATGTTCTGAATCTAGCCATTAAGCGAAGTGTAACAATATCAATTTCGAATTAATTCGCTCATTGTGAACCGTCGAGTAAATATTCAGTTTGAGACCAGATCTAAGACTCAGGGTTATTTGCAAGTTTGTAAAACTTTTGTATACAAAGAATTATTTGCAATAACCGTTATGATAAATTGTAAGAAAGAAAATTGTGTGTATCTTGTTTGCAAATGTCATAAATTTGATACATACCAGTAATTAACTTTTCGATTCAAATTACAATTTCAGGCTTTTTGAAATAGTATTACAGAACATAATAAATTAGAAACTCGTCCGAGATAAATCATAATATGTAAGAATAATAATTTGAGAGTTCGTGCCTGAGATCTAATTCAGAGACAATATTTGATCTCAAAGAAAAGTTAATTTATGTTTATCAGTGCCAACGACCCGTGGTGGAGAGAGCACAGATAGCCCATTTTGTAGCTTTATGCTCAATTCTAAACATACAGTGCCAACAAGATTTGATCATATCTGATTATCAAGGTTTTCTTAAATTACACTCTCCCTCGAAAAACTAGAAAAATACAATAAAATTAAATTATTGAAAACTATTAAAATTTTAGACTTAGTGGTTAAGAAATCAATGAGAAGATAAGAACGAAAAAGCACATTATTGAAATACTAGTGAATGATGGTTTGTTGTTTGAGGAAGCATTAGGTGGGTACTCTAATATCTCTACTGGCCAGTCAGAGTTGACTGAAAAGAAAGGTTAAAAACTAATCTGAAACTCAAAGAAATCGACTTTAAACAAGTTCGTATCTAAGCCGAAAAATAGCACAAAGCTACTCGAGAGCTATCTGTGCTAACCGTCCCTAATTTAGCAGTGTAAGACTAGAGGGAAGGCAGCTGGTCATCACCACCCACCGCCAACTCTTGGGCTACTCTTTTACCAACGAATAGTGGGATTGACCGTCACACTATAACGCCCCCACGGCTGACAGGGCAAGCACGTTTGGCGCGACGGGGATGCGAAACCAAGATAGAGAAAGAGCAAGACTGTATCGAAACTGAAAGAGAAAGTAAGCGTCTTGAAGCCGATCAAGCTTGTGTCAAAAAACGGTCATTATTACTGCAAAGTGTTTTAACTGTTAAAACACAATAAGCTTATGCTGCTGTCAAGAAGATTGTACAAATTATGACAAGATTAAAGCAGCTGTACTCAAAGCATATGAGTTAGTACCGGAAGCTTATAGCCAAATGATTCGAGGTTATCACAAGCAAGATAATCAAACTTATATGGCTTGTTTGTTTGTTTTTGAATTTCGCACAAAGCTACTCGAGGGCTATCTGTGCTAGCCGTCCCTAATTTAGCAGTGTAAGACTAGAAGGAAGGCAGCTAGTCATCACCGCCCACCGTCAACCCTTGGGCTACTCTTTTACCAACGAATAGTGGGATTGACCGTCACATTATAACGCCCCCACGGTTGAAAGGGCGAGCATGTATGGTGAGACGGGGATTCGACCTCGCGACCCTCAGGTTACGAGTCGAACGCCTTAACCCACCTGGCCATGCCGGGCTTACTTTGATGAAAAGAACGTTGGGTAATAACAGAAAGAAGCTGTTCTCTCACGATAATAACACTTTGACACATAAAACCAGTTTTAATTAAAAGACATTTTATCATTTCGACAAACATTTTTTGTCCAACCCAATAAAGTTAAGTATTATTCTAAGAAATCGGCTTCTCTAGTTTAAAATATTTATACAGTCGAGATAAAACTTTATTAATCTTTGTCTGCCATATTTGTGAAAACCTGGTCACCGTGTCTGATTGCTGCTGTGTGAGAAAACGAAGTAGGCAATACTCATTGCGTTCATGTCCACATATGAGCATAGTTTCTCCGGATCACCCTATGTTGTTGATTTAACCACCGATATAAACTATTATTTAGTTAAGGAGGAATTTAAACTCTTTGTATATGTTTGTTCTGTGTCTTTGACAAATGACACTGCTAATCCCATGCAAATATGTACTCTACGTGATACTTGGTCGACTCCGTCATTGTTGTAAGAAGGTATACTGTCTTTAAATTTGAGTTCTGCCACTGATGAGTCTTCTATTGCTCAGAGTATCGAGGGTGACTTTGTTAATGTTTCTCTTTGTTAGATTTACTTTGTATCAGACCTAGTTTTGGGACAAGTAGTTGGAGTAAGACTTACTCTGCCAATTGAGGGTGTATCATTACTGTTGAGAAACGATTTGGCTCGAGAGAAAGTTGTTGCCAAACCTACAATGGTTAGCGAGCCGATCACTGTCTCATTTAAGAATGATGTTTTTTTTTAAGGAAAATCCCAACGTATTTCTCTTGTGTGTCCTTATTTAAGCTCAGACTAAGGAATTAAACTAAAAACAAATGATAGACACGTATTCAAAGGAAGATAGTATGTATTTGTATCAGACACTTTTGGGGTTTGACAGGAATCTTCGAATACTTGTCCTGCCGATAATTCTTTAGTAGGTGGCAATGATGAACATGATAGATCTGGTATACTTGGTGAAATTCCATTTTATAGAAGTAAACTGATCACAGAGCAAGAAAAGGATCTGCAGATCTCTTTACTATTTAAATATGCACTCAAAAAAGATGAATTTGAGAAAGTTCAAAATGGTTAATTTTTCTAAAATGGTGTGATTATGAGAAAAAGCGGACGACCAGATGTGCCAGCTTCCGAAGATTGAGTTATAGTTTACTAGATAGTTGCTCTTAAAGCATATTGTTCTGAAGTATTGAAAGTTGCCAATGAACTCTCCATGAGAGATCATTTAGATGTTAACAAGACATGTGACATAATTATAAAAGAGATCTTTTGGCTATCCATTAGGCAAGATGTTTCTCAGTTTTGTTAAACTTGTCATACATTTCATTTGGTTGAAAAAAACCTAATCAGAAAATTCCAGTTGCCTCTTTGAAACCTATTTCACCTCTTAAAGAACCCCTCAGTCACGTAATTGTTGACTTTGTTGGGCCTCTATCTAAAATATAGCATTTACACTGATACACTTTCAGGTGATCTGTAATTTTATTATCATAAAGTTATTTGTATTGGTTGTGTTCTATATTGTCACGAAATTTAAAGTTGTATAATTCTTTGACAAAGTATTATAATTAATGTATTGTTATCAATGTGTGTATATATATATGTGTGTGTGTGTGGCCCGGCATGGCCAGGTGGTTTAAGGCGTTCGACTCGTAATCCGAGGGTCGAGAGTTCGAATCCCCGTTTCAGCCGTGGGGGCGTTATATGTAACGGTCAATCCCACTATTCGTCAGTAAAAGAGTAGCTCAAGAGTTGGCGGTGGGTGATGATGACCAACTGCTTTCCCTCTAGTCTTACACTGCTCAATTAGAGACGTCTAGCGCAGATAGCCCTTGAATATATTTGCGTTAAAATCAAAAACAAACAAACAATATATATAATAATTTAGTGTAAAACTGTCTAACGCAATTTTTTAATTTACTACAGGAGGAGGTGAATGGATTTATTATTATATACTAATTTCAATATTTATTTTTGTTTCTCTTTAACATATTTAGAAATGCATGTAACTTGTGTTGTTAAATGTGTTTTATGAAAGTGCCACCTATTCTCTAAATTTGTGGAAAATTCTAGAATATAAGAATTAAGAATACATATTTTACATTGTTCCAACTAATTTTCGAGAACATCCTATGAAGTATATAAACCGAGTCGCCAAGAGACAGTTTTCAGAATATTATTGGTTTGCTGCAGTTAGTATAATATAAATCTCGGAAGCTGTGACTGTGATAAACGCTTTTCAATCAGAAAACTACATAATTGACCAGAAACGTGTACAGATTTTGAACATTATCATCCACTTATCTTCAGTGAACTAACTTACGACGTCAGTATTTTTACGAGGACATTAGATATCTTCATCAGAGAAAAGTCAGCTTATATAAACGGCATCAGTCTAGCTAATAAGCGAAGTGTAAAAATGTAAACTCAGAATTAATTCGCTCATCGTTAACCGTGGATAAAATATTCATTTTCAGACCAAATTAAGACTTAGTTTTGTTTGTAAGCTTATAAAACATTTGTATGCAAATAATTATTTGTAACAGCCATCATTATAAATTGTATTGTTGTTTGCATATTAAAATATATTTGTGTTGAGAAAAAAAACTGCGTCTATCAATTTTGTCGGCAAATATCATAAATTTGATACATAGCAACATTTCAATAACTTTTAAATTAAATATAAAGTTTCAGGCTATTTGAAATCGTGATATTTAACATAATAAATCGAAATCTCGTCAGAGATAAATTGAAATACGTAACAGTCAACCGTTTTGGCATGGTGAAATCAGGCGTCATCATCAGTTAATTTAAAGTCAGATCAGTTGTGCCAACGTATGGCGGCACAATGAGATATAGTGTGTGACTATTGTTCCTTTGACAGCATATAAGTCAAACAAAGGTTATTCCTGCCGACATTATGCTCTCTTTGCTGCCACTTGTGTTACGCTTCTTTACGAGAATGGGGTAAATCTGGTTGCAGATTCTCTACACGTAATTATACATTAATTATCTTTTCTGCAGTATGAAGCGCAACTTCTTTGTTGTAACCTTCTGGCTCTGTATCAAAACTAAATATTCCGCAGTTGTGACGAATCAGAAACGACAAACAGCAATTATTCATTGTATTGCGAATGACGGTTTTTTTGTTCAAAAAACCATTGTGTTGAATAAAAACAATTGTGTATCCTAACGACGACATTTTTAGGTATTTGTAGTGAAATCATAATAATAAGTTATGATTGGCTGACTTTTCTTTGTTCGATGAATTTCACGGTCCGGCATGGCATAGCGCGTAAGGCGTGCGACTCGTAATCCCAGGGTCGCGGGTTCGCGCCCGCGTCGCGCTAAACATGCTCGTCCTCCTAGCCGTGGGGGCATTATAATGTGACGGTCAATCCCACTATTCGTTGGTAAAAGAGTAGCCCAAGAGTTGGCGGTGGGTGGTGATGACTAGCTGCCTTCCCTCTAGTCTTACACTGCTAAATTAGGGACGGCTAGCACAGATAGCCCTCGAGTAGCTTTGTGCGAAATTCCAAAACTAATCGATGAATTTCTACATAGGTGAAACATTCATTTGTATTCCTCGAAGTCTAGCCGTGGTTCATGAAATATTTAGAATATTTTAGAGTCTGGGATTCACTAAATAATGACAATTACAAAACACCTTGTGTGACCAATGTATATGCACTTATTTATATATATGTATAGATCAGTCATTTGGGTTTCAGATCAAATGACTGATCAACATATACCTAATTTGAATAATGATGAATACAGAGTGATATTATTTTATAATACAATACTTTTGTCTTAATAACTTCAGAATAAAAGAAAAGATTATTGGTTAATTTTATGTGCAATTTACACTAAACTTCGTAGCATTAATTATAACACAAAAACCTATTTTATTTGGCCAAAATTAACATCCACATGTAATCACAAATAGAAACGGTATTTTCTTCAATGCTCTAAGCAACAAAATCTATTATATGTATTAAAAGGACTTAATTTCATGCTAATAACAATAAAAGGTTTGGTTTGAATTTCATGCAAGGCTACATCAGACCTATCTCTGCTAGCTGTTCTTAATTTAACAGTGTAAGGCCAGAAGGAAGGCAGCTAGTCATCACCACTCCCCTCCAACTCTTGGGCTACTCTTTTACCAACGCATAGTGGGATTGGTCGACACATTATACCCCCCACGGCTGAAAGGATGGGCACGTTTGGTGTGACGGGGATCCGAACCTGCGACCCTCAGATTACGAGTCGAGTGCCTTAACCACCTGGCCATACTGGGCCTAACGATGGAAGAAAAGTAATTGCTTTTCTTTGTATTTCCTGTACAAATTAATTGCACTATTTAATGTATCGAGATAATTCAGTACATTTAGATTTTGTCCATTTTAAAGTATGATATTGTCATGTATGGAAAGTGGTAAACGCAGAATTGGAATTGCAGTATCAAAATATTATATGGTTACATTTGTTGCACATGTTCAACATGGTAATGTAATGTGAAAGAGAAAGAGAAATACGTTTTGCCGTAAGCAAAGTTTATAAGAATTACATGAGATTCAAAAGGTATTTCATACAAGGACTCTCAGCAAGTAGAACAGCCCAAGGTTACATGTCACTTTCAATACTATATTGAGATAACCAGGAAACGCTTCTATAACATCTCAGTTCTGAGAAATAAAATCTAGATTGTCTTCAAACGAGAATAGGCATAAAGACAAATTTCTATTAGTTTGGTTTCTTTCGAAAAGTGAAGCCTGATTGATAGAAATTCTGTTGATGTAGTGTTACCGTACAAGTCTACACAAATAGGTAACACGCTTCAACTACAAAATGAATAGGAAAGTGAAAATTCCATTTCTGTCATTTTTTTGCATTTTAAGAGATAAAAATACTAGTACCATTTCATTATTCTTAAATCCTCAAAATATATTTATTTATAGTATTCTAAATACCTATAGATACAATAAAGAAAAAGGCATATAGAATGAGAATACTGTCCTCTTATAGTTTGCAAATCAACTACAACGGAGAACACTCATGTGTTGATATATTATATGGTAATTGTTTATCAGCTAACCAATCAGAAAGTGCCACACCAGTATAAAGATGTAACTATGCTCAGTAGTAGTAGTGTAAATATGATTATAGCTTGCAGGATTGAAATATTGCGCGAAAAAGGTGTAAAAATAAGCATTCCGTGAAAAAATTGCGACAAGACTCGATTTTTCAATAGGAGATTTATTTAAAGCTCTGAAGGAAGTACTTGAAACTGGCACTGTTAACAATACAAGTGACTCAAGTAGAAAATAGAAACTCTCCAAAAGTGATGTTAAGTATCTCAGAGTATGTTCTTTACAAAATAGACAATACTCAAGTATAGACCTTGTCAACAGCCTTGCTATTAATGCAGGTTTGATTATTTCTCATAGAGTAATAAGATAAACACTAAAATGAAGTTTTCCAAATGAACGTGTAACTACACAAATATGTGGACCAAATAAAAATGTTGAAGGAAATATCAGACCACAAATAGTGGACTGAATAAATCCTAAAATACATGCTCTTTAAAGATGAATCACATTTAAGCTGTTTGGCAATAATCAATCCACGCATAACTGTTAATATTAATAGCTCACATTCTCAGATGCATCTCTGTGAATTGTTAGATGAGCGGATAGAATCAAAAGGTTTAATCAGCGTGTGTGGTAGTTTTCTTACAGCAAAGCCACATTGGGCTACCTGCTGTGTTCACTGAAGGAAATCGAAACCCAGATTTTTGCGTTCTACATCCAAAGACGTACCACTGTCCCACCGGGGGAGAGGTTCAATCAGCCCTAGTTATGCCTGTCTACATATTACACGGTATAGTTAAATTAGTTAAAACCCTCAGAAGAGAACCACACAACGAAAGTATTATCTCTCAAGTTTTATGCCAGTACGACCCCAAAATGAAACTATACATTTCACTTCAAGACTTCTATAATAAATTTCATTATGCACGAATGGCGCATGAATTCATGGGGCTGTACACTTTGCCAGAAGGTGAGATATTAAAGAAAATAATATCAACAGCTCATGATTGTATGTAAAGTCACTTCTAAGGTTTTAAAGGGATGTTCTGCAGACATGCTGCTCTAAAAACATGAGAAGTCTCATAATCCATTTCTAATTTTAACAAAATTTATTAAAACATGTGTAGTTCTGAAGAACACTTGTTCAATTTAGCTTAGAGCATATAAACATAGCTTAACATAAAAATAAATACAAGTTCAAAGTATATAGAAACTTAACTCACAGCTTTTGTATCTAAAGATAATTCATTGGTCAACTTAAAAATTAAGGATTAGAGAAAGATAATTCAGAAATTTCATTGCAACACTTGATGCACTGATAAGTTGAAATCGAGAGTTTGGAGAAAAATTAGTATATATCGTTTTGGTCTTAATTTCACCTGCTGGTAAATTTAGCATACAATTTTGAATAAAATAGTTTAAAGCATTCAATTCTTGGCTTAACCTACTGGTAAAGACAAAGTGTTTTGAGAAAAATAGTCCAGGTCCTTCTGATCTAGAGTCAATTTAATGGTAAACTTAAACCTAGTGTTCATTTAAATTTAGGCCTACGCTTTTATCTCTGAATCTAATCTTGCAGTCTAGCATTTAGGTGATATTAACCTATATCTTTTAAATTTATCCTATTGGAAAACTTAAACTGCCTCTAATTTTAAACATAGTTATTTCACATAAGTAGTTCTAAGTCTTAAGTTACTTAAATCGTCTGTAGACGTATTTTAAGACAAATAACCAGAGCTTTGAAACATTACCTTAATATACTGAAAAATGTAAACAGCCGTTTTAGGTAGAATAAGCCTAGAGAGTTTACATTTATACTTAATTCACTTGTAAACTTAGAGGGAGTGTTTAGTAAAAACGTCAGAAAGCTTTCAGGTCCAGGTTGTTTGTTTGTTCTTTGAAGTACAATGTAACTTTCAGATTTTTGACAGCTGATTTCGACAACGTGACGACTGACTGTCCAAATTATTTTCTATTCTTTATTTTTAATACAATAAAATGATTATTTACAATAAATGTCGTTCTTAGCTTTTTCAAATATCTATTGATATGAGGAAAAAATCACATATTTCTCATTTTTCCTTCTTTCGAAAGGGAATATTTTATACTACTTGCCTTATACAGTAACAACAGAACAGCTCAGTTCTGTACATCACAGAACATTCTTACTAGCAGTTAATAAAACCGTTTCCAAAGAAAGCTTTAAAAAATTGTAGTTTTTATTATGTGTTAGCATGTGATAAAATTGGCTTCCAGTTTTTAGAAACTAAATTTTGGAAACTCTTTGTTAAAACAAGTAAAATATTGAACTAAAACCTTCTATAAAGCAGAATAAAAGCTACGCTGTGTTGTAAGCAGATACTTTTATAAATATATCCGTCATATTACCATATCAAAAAAGGTACTTTGCTATCTCTAAATCGACTAGTATATTTATTAGGCCTAGGAAATACTGAGTTAAATTTAATATAATTTATCTGCCTAACTTTGAGTATTGCAATTCAACTTACTAGCTATATACTCGTATTAGGTACAGATAATGAAGGTATCTTATTGAAGCACACGTTTTCGCCTGATCGAGAAAGTTATTCCATACAGTTCAGCGTGAGAGGCATGAGGCGTCGTGTGTGTGTGTGTGTATATAATGTTTTAAACTGAATATGTTAGCTACTCCTGCTGGTAAACTGAATTAGGATGGAGGGTGAACAGGAAAAGGTTTGAGCTAGAGCTTTTCCGATACTTCTTGTAACAGTAAGGGACTACACGTGGGAAGTGTCTATTTTTCTATACTTTTTGTTAACAGCTAACAGACTCCATACTAATAAAAGCATTACATCATACACAACGTTATGAACTTTTAATTAAACTCACAACTGAACAAAGTATGTTCGACCTTATAAATAGTCGTATACAACGAACCAACCCATTTTCTACACTTTTTTTTGTTACACACACAAAAAAAAACAGTCTCCAAACTAATAAAAACATTGCATCATACATATAACGTCATGAATTTCTACTTAAACTCATAGGCCAACAAAGTATGTTTGCCCTTACGAATGTTCGTATACAACGAGCCAAACCATTTATGTTTCGACAAAAAAGTTCACGAACGACGACATTATTAATTTTAATTATCACCCTAAACCTAAATACATTCAGTTTCACTGCCAAGACATAGTCTGCATTTGAAAGTACGGTTAAGACTTCATTTTGTACATATACAAAATTTTAAAATTCGTCAATACCGTCTTTTTCCTTACACTTCAGAAAATATTTTTTATTCAAGATATTTATAAGTTGTCGAAAAATCTAGAAATTCATAAATAATATCTTATGCCAATCAAGTATGTTCTGTGAATAAGTCTTTAGAATTATGGTATCAATATATTCCCTTTCGTTTTTGTAATTAATATGCTAATTGAAACTTAAAACTACCGTTGTGACGGTTTAAAATACGACACAAATATTCAGACTATCTCGTATTACAAGAATCAGCCTAAATAATCAACGTCCATGGTAAATATTTAAAATTACACGAGAATAATCAATGATTATATTACTCGTTCCAGTATGTATATATGCTATGTCGAATTCTTTGGCGCAGTCGAATAGTCAAACTTCCGATTAATTCTGCGTGCAATAGAAAACCACAAAAACTTTTAATTACAAGAAATTTCCACAGGTTTGTCATCACAATTATCTACAGAATAGCAGCATAACATCAATTTGCGAATACATATTGCAATTAATGTTGTTTCCCTTACACGTAACACAATAAGTTTAGTGATTCGTATACACCATTTCCCGTAAAAATACTAGCGGGTTCTTACAAAGCAACATAATTTTGACATTGTTGTTATTGCGATATACACTCAAAGACCTATAACACCGATTTCAATTTAGAAGGAACGGAATTCTGTTGCTTACAAAATTTGTGTCAAATGATGGAATGATAATGTTCACCCTATTTAAAATAAGTTTTGTCACAATTAACCAAAATAAAAGTTAGATATAGGTTATAAGCAGCTACGATACATATAGCAAGGACCTACTTTTATCTTTATACGACATTTAAAAAGTCATCAAAACGTTTCAAATAAAGAGACTCAAATAAAATCAAGTCACGTTCTGTATCCACTTAGAATTTATCTTGCCCTTTAACGTGGACCTAACATCTTTTTTATACATACTAGTTCCGCCTCCCGAGTTAAGTGGTTATCACTCTAAAAGTCAAGTTTAGACAACTGGAGTGGGCACTGTAAACACGTCCAATTATGTCGCTTTATGTTTATGCTCCCCCACAAAAAAAAACACGAACAAACAACATACCACTACTGTACTGTATGTTCGACCACACTACCATACTAAAATAAAATCTTATTTGTTTGATCACAGAAGACATATTAATGTTTTTTTTTTTTTACAGAAATAAGTTTGTTTCATTTCAGGAAAAGACACTGCCAGTATTCTAATGTTTTACTTTCGTTATACCTACAGTACATTTTTAAACGAAAATGTTTAATCTAATAGAAATTAGGTCTACATACAGTCATGTGAAAACGTTAAGACACACTACGAAAGCCTATGTATTTTTGTAACATTTTTGGATATATAGATATTTAATCTCAATTTTAACAATACTGAGAGATTATAGGAATATAACTAAACAATTAAAACTGATGAAAAAGACTTAAGATCTTCTGTAAATGTAATTCTACAAAAATGCATATTCTAACTGAGGATAAAGTTAAGACACCCTACCCCCTAATAGCTAGGGTTACCCCCTTTGGCTGAAATAACTGCAGTAAGACGCTTCTTGTAGCCATCTACCAGTCTCTGACATCGGTCTGAAGAAAGATTACCCTTTTTTTCAATGCAGAATTCTTTCAGCTGCGAAATGTTTGAGTGGTTTCTTGCATGTACAGCCAGTTTCAAGTCACCCCACAGCATCTCAATGGAATTAAGATCTGGGCTTTGACTCGGCCATTTCAGGACTCAATTTTTTTAGTTTTCAGTCCTTGGTGGATTTATTGGTATGTTTTGGGTGATTGTCGCGTTGCAGGGTCCAGTTCCGCTTCAGCTTTAATTTTCTACAGATGGTCTCACATGTTCCTCAAGCACCCTCTGATACACAGTAGAATTCATGGTGGATTCTATGATTGTGAGCTGTCCAGGTCCTGCTGCAGGAAAGCAGCTTTAAACCATGACACTTCCATCTTTTGAACTGCAATTCAAACTGCTTCACAGTTGGTATGAGATTCTTTTCTTAGAATGCTGTATTTGGTTTACGCCAAACATGTCCTCTGTTCTGGTGTCCAAATAATTAAATTTTGGACTCATCTGTCCAAAGAACATTATTCCGGAAGTTTTAGTCTTTATCTACATTCTCTCTGGCAAACTTCAGTGTGGCCTTGATGTCTCTCTTACAGAACAAAAGGTTTCCTCCTTGCACACCTCCCATGCAAGTTAAACTTGTGCAGTCTCTTTCTGATTGTAGAGGCATGCACTTTCACATCGACAGTAGCCAGAGCCTGCCATAGGTCCCGTGATGACATGTTAGGGTGTTTGGAGACCTCTTTTAGCATCTTGTGGTCTGCTCTCGGGGTGAACTTACTTGGACGACCAGACCTGGGTATGTTGGCAGTTGTTTTGAAAGCCCTCCACTTGTTGACTATTGTCCGGACAGTGGAATGGCTAATTTCAACATATTTTGGGATCTTTTTTAAATCCCTTACCAGACTCATAAGCTGCTACAATTTTCTTTCTAAAGGCCTCAGACAGCTCTTTTGCTCTCACCATGGTGTTCACTCTCACTTCAACAGTCAGGAGCACACCAAACTAAATGTCTGAGGTTTAAATAGGGCAAGCCTCATTAAAAATGCTGAGTAACGATCTTCTAATCACGTGCACCTGGTGTGTTACACCTGTGTGCGAGTTGAACCATTTTAAGTGGGAATAAATGTGGGGGTGTCCTTACTTTTCCTCAGTTAGAATATGCATTTTTGTAGAATTACATTTACAGAAGATCTTGAAAAGTCTTTTCTTCAGTTTTAATTGTTTAGTTATGTTCCTATAATCTCTCAGTATTGTTAAAATCGAGATTAATTATTTATATATCCAAAAATGTTACAAAAATACACAGGCTTTCATACGGTGTCCTAATTTTTTCACATGACTGTATTAATCCAGATTCATTCATTTTAGTACCAGTCATTCCTTCTTTAAATGTTTTGGCTATGTGTTTTCTAGTAGACATGATAATAATTTTGTCCCTGTTCCGGGGATTGTACTAGCAAGCCCATTTTTTTTCCTTTATATTTGATGAAGAAATAATCGTCGACATTATATTATGACCTTCATATATCCATCTGCGATACGCAGTTTCCCAACAGGTTTCACTTTTTATTCGAAAGCTTTCTTGTTATTATCTGAGTGGTGTAGTTGAAGATATCTAGTCAAATCGTGACTGATGTGAAAGAATCAGTCAAATTTCACACATTTTATTGCACTTTAGAATCCTGTTTAATAGCCTCTTTTTCTCTCTGTCTGTCAGCAGTGGTTGGCCGTTATAATTTATTTTCGTGGCAGAAGTATACCTACATATCGAGACTGATGATAAACTTTGAGCAGTCGAACAAAGAAACGGTCTTTGTGATGACGTTTCATAAACAGGCATCCACTACAGCGTATATTTAAAATTAGAAGATTCTCTTGGTCTTATCTATCTTAATCGTAGCATGACTACATCTCCGAAGTCCATGTTATACATCACATGACGAATCGATTTTACATATATATAAACATGAATTATTTTGAAACGTGTGAAAGGGGAGATTAACAAGTCGGCCAGTTAGCGTGTAAATATTTTATATTTACGATTTTTATGAATGTTAACGTGCTATATAATTTTATTACGTGATATGTTGCAATTAGTTAATCAGATTCCGGGAATTCTACATCTTAGTACGTAATCTTAGCCTAAATTAACATAAATAATCACGTTAGGTGTTTTCTCTTTCCTTTCTTGAAAATAATTTCAAAAATTATCTGAATTGAACAGAGCCTTTTAAGTTATACTGAGAGTAACAAGTTCAGTCTAGACTAATTTCGTATCTGTGTAGACCAGTGGTTCCCAACCTTTTTTATGCCTCACACCCCTAAACAATTTTAATGTGTTCTCGCACCCCTCACAGTAATTAGTTATTTAAGAATAAAGGTGAAGGTGGCCCAAACAAATGTTATCTCGCACCCCTTGCGAGCACACCTGGTTGGGAACCACTGGTGTAGACAATCAGCAGTAGTAGTGCCTTTTCCTCCAACAAAGTAACGGTAAAATAAAATAAAAACTTGGTAGGTGTTTTGGTTTTAAAGACCTTTGGGGAGACCCCAAAGGCAAACCAGGGGTGCTCAGAAACTTCTGTTTCTCTTCAGCCCCGCGCATGAAAGAAGGTTAAAGTCATCAGGGATTGAAGGATAAACACTTGGTAGCTTAGTGACACTGGTAGATTTCTGCTGGTAGACTTGGGGTCATTCGGGCGTAGTTGCAATGAAGGCCAGAGAGTCGGGGGATAAAAGAAGGAGCGAGCTGACTTGAAGTGAGGTAAAAGTAACAAAACTAACGTAATGAGCAGGGGTAGACAAATAGGGTAGAGTAGGGAAACATATTAACTTAGATTTCGCATGTAATGAAGAGAAGGCACAGGGTAACGGATCACCTTTTCAGGGCGTGGGTAAAGAAATACCCAAACTTTTGCTGTGGGGGAAACGGGAGCACCCCAAGAAAACCAACTTTCACGATCAGGGCGCCGAATAATTTACCATGACCGTGCCCTGGATAGCTGGAAAATTTACATCAAGTAATTATGGAGGGGTTAGATACGGCCAATCCTCATTGGAGAGAGACTGCGCTTGTTGGAGCCCGAAAGAAAACTTTCTGAGTGCCATCGAACATCTTTGGTTCGCTAGTCTTTCCATCTTATCAAGTCTAGAATTAAAACATTTTTGCCATAGGGGTCTGTTGTAATGCTTTACGTATTGAATCGTAGTCTTGGTCAATTGCACTGGCTTGTGATGATCTTGGTTTCAGTGGGTGTGGTGTTTGAACTTGTATAGATAAGTTATCCGGGTATTCCTCAAATGTCTGGGAAAATTTATATTTTCTGGACAATCTGGTTTGAATAGCTTGAGAAATGGTAGACAGCTTGTCTGTTATGGTTGACTTCTCCGAATAGGTAATTTGTGTAGTATGCATCTGAAAAAACGTTTTCGAGCGAAGTGAAATAGATAACGTCTGAGTAAGTTTGTTGAGATACTGAGACTTATTTTGAACATGGCCGGCAGCCGTATCGTCAGTTGTCTGAGTATGGTTATCGATCTTATTGGTGGAGGTTTGGATTGAGTTGGATGGCGGCTTCACAGGAGTTTTGACATTAGGCTGTGGGGGGTGGAAGAGCAGATTATATGATACGTTGGGTGGCAAAAGAGGTTCTGGTTGCTTGGGTATCCTAGGATTAATTGAGCGACGGTGGGGACGTTCAGCACTAAAATGGAAGATGTGATAATAGCAACCATTACATACAATGGTATCAGCAGAATGTTTGGTGGTCGTTACTATTTTCATGTATCTGGTAGCTTGCTTGGTGGATTTCGAGAAGATACGATGTACGGCGTATATCTCGGACGTAGTTTGATTTTCAATGTCGCATTTGATTTCGTTAGGGTGAATGGAAGGGTGTATCCCTTTCACGAAGACAGAGAAAAGGGTAGTTGGGTTCTTGGTGGGTAAACAACTGACATTAATTTGGGTATTCCACGGCTTACAAAGGTAAGATGGGTCTGCAGGCGTTGACAGCTGGAGAAGAATGCATGTTCTGGAAGGGTCTAAAGAGGCGCCAGGTTTAGCCTGCGCGATAAACGTGGCAATTTGAAGAGGCGAAAGGTTGGGTGGCAGGCCATCGACGATTACCGGCGGGACAGGTAGCGAGATTGGCACAGCAGGTCCGCGTAATGAAAACGTCATGCTGGCAAAGCAGTGGGAGAACACACGTCTGACTTGCTCATGGACTAAGCTAGGAGTGATGTGTGGAAATAACGATAAAAGTTTCGTATCAATTAAAATATAGCAAAGACACTAACTCTTATGGTTATCAGGTACGTTCAGGACAGAATAAGTTGTAATCTGTTTTAGAGATCTCCATGTAGTCTCAAAATAAATTACTTGATTATACTTATAAATCATTATTTCCCAACTTATTATTAGCCAATAATATTTTATTAAAGTATTATACAAAACTTGCTCACAAAGTGACTATGAAACAATTATCTTTTTAAGTACCTGTTCTGATTAACTTTGGGAACCTGAAATTGTTTTAAGGAAGTCATCATCAGTCAACGGAAGGTTTGTACAAGAAGACTTGTTAATTGTCTTCCGTATAACATTAAATGTGAATTATTTTGCTGTTCCTAGAACTTATAAAACGAGTAATAGTTAAGTACATAAATAAATAAAAAGAATCAATTAAATTGTTGAACCACAAAAATAAATTTGATATTGTATTTTCTGTGTTTGGTTATTGCCTCCCAGTAACACAGCAGTATATCTTTGGACTTACAATGCTAGAAACAGGGTTTCGATACCTGTGATAAGCAGAGTACACATAGCCCATTGTGTAGCTTTGTGCTCAACGTCAAACAAATTGTTTCGCTATTAGATATTAAACTTTCATTCGAATGAAAATAACAGCGTATAGTTCAATTTTTAAAAAATAATTTAAGTAGATTATTTTGTTTTATCAAAGGTTTGTGTTGTTTTGCTTTGAATTTCGCGCAAAGCTACACGAGGGCTATCTGGGCTAGCCGTCCCTAATTTAGCAGTGTAAGACTAGTGGGAAAACAGCTAGTCATCACCATTCACCGTCAACTCTTGGGCTACTCTTTTACCAACGAATAGTGAGATTGATTGTCACATTATAACGCCCCCACGGCTAAAAGGGCGAGCATGTTTGGTGTGACGGGGATTCGAACCCGAGGGTTACGAGTTGAGTGCCTTACCCGCCTAGACTTTATCAAAGGTGTTTATGAAGTTGTTTACTGAAATAATTAATTTCTTATTAATACAAAAACTTTGATACATTTTTGGCATTATTAAACACCTCTGGTGGCTCAGAGGAAGTTTTAGGGCTTATAACTCTAAAAATCATGTTTCTATACCCGTGATTCGCATATCAGAAATAGCTCATTGTGTAACATCATGCTTAATTACAACAAGAAAGGAAAAAAAAATCATCAGAAAATAGTTTGACTTTTGAGTAACCTCTGGAGCAAGGTTACACAGTTGTTATTAATGCATTTTGAACAATCTCTGAAGCTAGGGCACTCACACAATTGTCATTAATACTATATAGTTTACTGAACTTAAGTAAGATAATTTGTAGTGTCTTATTACGACGAAAACAATTATATGCTAGCTAATTTCAGCAGAGAAAAATTATATTTTATATGACAAAGTTTTTAAATTATTAAGATTTGGAAATTGAGTTATTTTTTTCAATTGAAAATTCAGTATCTTAGCATGCTTGTTCAGACCATTAAAAGAAGAAACCAATATTAAGAAATACATTGATTTTATCAATAAATTTAGTTCAAACAGAGCTAAAGTAACTCCGTGGTTGATTTTTGTTATAAACCATTTTAGTTGCTAACCGCTCACACACATCTATTATTGAATGTATTCTAAATATTTTTTCCCTTTTTCATTTCCTGTTTGCTTTTCACGCAGTTTTTTTCAAACATTCCTCACTATTACGTCAATTTTATTTTTCTACATTGTTTTATAAGTTTTCGTTATAATTTGATTTTATTTTCTTTCCTTTTTCTTTCCCGGTTATGTTCCTAACTATATACACTATTCCATTCTAACGTGCTTAAATTGGTCCATTTTATAAATCGTTTTTCATTCTAATTCAATTTTCATATTGTATACTAAGTTTTATCTCGTCTTTACACTTACACTTTACTCATTGCTCCTTCTATCTCGAGTCTCTTACTCATGGCTATTTTTATTTCTCAACCTTTATATTTCGTCACTTTCCAAACAACCAACAGCCTCTGTTTTTCTTTATGTATATATATATATATATATATATGGTCCCTCTTCCTCTTAGCTCGATCTGGCTTTTTTCTCTTTTCATAACCTCACCTTTTTATCCCTCTTCAATCAACTATTTCCCACAATCTAATCTTTCGGAGAAAGTCGTCTTATCCGATGAGGGTGTCATCCTTTACGATTGTCCTTCTATTTCAGGGATTTTCAAAGTACTTTGAAGTTCAAAAAATAGGCTTTAGAATCGCAAAGCGACGAGGCAATAAAGCCAGCTTTAACCAGAGCTTGCCATACAAATATGCCGAAAGGATGAGGCTAATGGAATTGATTTCTTTTGAAAGCCACTCTAGTTTAAAACACAAGGACAGAACCTGGAATCGATCATTTGTTGAAAGAATTCTTCTACTGAGTCGACAGCAATGCGGAGATAAAGAAATGTGGCGCTACACCTTAGCTCCGTCCATTAATTATTCTACCTATTTATTTAAAACCAGTCTTCAGGTTATTCACAACTAATAGATACAAACTTGCTATTCATGTAATGCAACAACTATGTTTTCTTTAAATCTAATGAGCTAATTGTTAAGGGATATCTGTTTTTGTTAATTAAGTAAAAAAAATCAAAGACTAAAGGCATTTGTAAAACAATCTGATGACAATATTCATATAGTTTTAGTCTTATTTTGCTAGTGGTTAAGTGAATTTGTTTCTTTGGTTTGTTTTGAATCTCGTGCAAAGCTACATACGGGCTGTCTACGCCAGCCGTCCCTAATTGAGCAGTGTACGACTAGAGGAAAGACAGCTATTCATCATCACCCACCGCCAACTCTTGGGCTACTCTTTTACCAATGAATAGTGGGATTGATCGTCACAATTATAACACCACCACGGCTGAAAGGGCGCGTATATTTGGTATGACGGGGATTCGAACCCGTGACTCTCAGATTACGTACACTGACATCTATAGTTTAACGTTTATAAAAGATGAATTAACTTAAGCATTTAAGTATGACTATTCTAGCTGAAAGAAATTAACGCGTTTTCATAAAAACATCAGCAAAAATGGTAGTGCACCTTGTAAGAACTACGAATATACATTATTTCATCCTGTATCCAGAAGAGTACATCAATCTATAGTTATGTTATATCGAGAGGAGTTATGATTGGTTTTTGTGATTGGAGATGAGCGATTTTTATACGAATTCAGACAACAGTCAAAGCTTTGTTACGATACATTATCTATGGAACATTTACAATTTCTGAACTTCCTGTGAAAAATCTTAAAAACTACCAAGACAAAATATATTCAGTTTATGTTCTTGTTAAAATGGAAATGAAGTCGGACTAAAATCTAACCTGCAAATGTATATTCGTAAAATATCGAAAGTGTTACAAGTGTAGTAGGAACAGATGCAATTACGATGGCACATGACTGGTATAAAAATAGTAACAACAAGGGAAGTGAGAGAAATGTCGGCCGAGGAAGTGCTGCAAAGAACCCAAGTTTGGATACAGAAGTGGTAAATGTGCGAATGTATCTAGTGACTTACCTTCAAACAGGGAGAAAAGAGAGCAGTTGAAGGTCAGGTGAGGACCGGAAAGTACGAAAAGTTTTTTTAAGGTGAAGTGTAACAATATTACAAGAGTAAGAGAAGAGAAAAAACTAAAATAATGGTGAAACATCATGATTATAGTATACGTGTGGTCCGCTTTTAGGATGAAAACACTTTAACGACTGCTTGAATAAAAATGACAAGAATACGACAAAATCCCCCCCTCCTGATCATACCTTTAGGATTTGGTGACACCACCATCAACCAAAATAGTTATATTTTTTGCAATTTAGTCATAAACTGCTTGTTACAAATATTAACAATGCATCACGATTGGATAATTTAGAGAAATGTTAAGCTAATCTCTTCTGTTCAGATCATACTTTCTATGTATATGAAAATGATTATTAAGGATTAAATAAAACTAACAGCTATAGAGGTATTTCAAGTTTCTAATAAACTATGAACATGAGATAACTTTATCTTATCCATGTATGAATATAATATCATATTTTGCAGGAAGTGTTGACCAGGGTTTTATTTGACTCGCATAATTTAGCATATTTCAGCATAAAATAAGTCTAATACAATTATGCTATTTAAAAATACAACATTATATATTAATTTGCATTGTGTGGTTTGTGACTTTAACTGTTAGTTTGTTTATCTCCAAACGCCTTACACAGTTTTGGAGCTAGCAGAACCAAACTTGACAGGCAGACTTTGGATTGTTCTAGAGTATCCTTTACTGTATGGAATAGTTCCCCTGCTAAGATGACAAGGGAGGCTAAAACGTCCACAGAAAGTCATTCAGGTACAGTTGTGTCAAGTATTAAATTTACTGAACTGGAATCTCGAATCGCATTTTTTATTCCTGAATCTTAGAGCACCGTGTGTAAGATTTTGATCATGTCCCACTTATCAGCTATCGGAACAAAAGGTTTCAGCATGAGAGGATACCACGGGTTCGTTTGTGGGAAATTCT